>NC_056751.1:302382323-302674823 GCF_019279795.1 Protopterus annectens
CTGTTCCCTAATGACAGTAGAATTAAATTTTGTTTGTTGACTTAGCAGCTGTCCACCTGTCTGCCTTGCCAGTGTTTCATATGGGTAGTGGTAGCTGAGACTTAGTATGACGTAAGGAAATGCAAAGCTCTACATTTTGTTTGGCAGACTCAAGAGATGGCATAAATATTAGAACTACCCCTAAGGTGAAAGTACTGAGACCTGAGTGTTTTGGTCACTTGCAGCCTGACCAATATCATGGAGTGTGATAGGGGAACTGGGAAAAGATAACTGAATCCAAGTGTGCATTGCTAGAGTTGTGGACTGTGCTTAGAGTCGCATTCCATCATGCCATTTTTGGTTCCCTATTAGAAGACTGAAGACGCATTCTTTCGAATGTGTCTTGGTCGAACTCAAAAGCCTGAAACGGCAAAATACCGAAGTGACTTTTAAGCAAATTTTTTCCCTGGGAAAGAATTTGCTTGGTTGCTTTGTTACTTTGCCATTTTTGGCACTGTAGTGCGGTCTCGGAGTTGGTATATTTAAGTAGGGGGGGTGTGGGGGGCACAGCCCCCCCACTTAATGTAATGTTTAAAGTATGTTTTGTTGTTGTTGTTGTTAGGTTTGGAGCATTGATTTTTTTCCTAGGGACAGTTCAAAATTGTAAGCTTTCGCTTACACAGGGTCGATTAATCACCATTCGCTTTTTTAAGCGCTCGAAGATCTAATATAGACCCCCATTTTCAGGCCTTTGTATGGACTTACAGCCTTCAGAAATTACCACCATAAAGCAAGTGCCAGGACAGTGGCATCAGTTTGTCTGAAGTTCCAAATCAGGTTACTAAAATATTAATATTGAAATTGGAGATATGTATAAATGAAGAATGGCTTGGTGGACACTGGGAATGTGTATGGTAAAAAAGTGAGGAGAAATGAGAGATGCACTGCACTAGGATAAGGTTTTGACATGGAATTTAAGAGGAAAGAGAAGAGCCTGTGATGGAAGAAGCATAAATGTTTAATATTGATACCAGTTAATGTTACTTGAAAAAGACCATTGTGAGACAGTAAACATGCTACTAGATATGGTGGTAAAGTGCAGATCTACTAAAATGCACTGGAAAAAAGTTATGCCATCTGGCAAATTTTTACCCACCATTTTTACAGCCTCAAAATGTTTTTCAAATAAGTTTACATTGCTTAAGAATTGTAGCTTGCCTCATGTTAGTGGACATGTAATACATACTGTAGGTTGGATTACTTATGGATTCAGCTTACATCCATAGTTGAACTGATGTGATGATCGGGCATATTTGCTTGCATTAGGCAGATGTGCTTGTTAACTGAGCATTCTAACAGCTTGATGTTCTTCGTGTTTCACTGTTGCAGTCATTACATTTGCGTTATCGGCTTGCAGGTATCCCTCATTCGGCCTGATTATCAAAGTCTTAGGTCCTGCGTCGTTTGCTGTCTCATCTTCCATGACGTCAGTTAGTCAGGGGTATACAGCATGCAGCCGACGCCATTACATCAGTCTTTCTTGCCGTGCGGTGCCTGAAGCAGAAGCAGTTTGCAAGTGCCAGTCGGCCGACTCCTGAAATTTTCGTTTTCGAGTTTCAGAACCAAAGTCTTCAAAAAAGCCAAGTAGCCAATTGGGGATCCTTTTTCTTGCTCTAAACTGATGTCAGTAAAAGTTAACAATTGTATTTCTTGTGGAAAGCAAATATCTCATAAAGATTTTCATTCGTACTGCATTCCTTGCTTAGGCCTAGACCACGACTTCTCTCGCTGTCGGTTTTGTGCCTTATTCAGTACTCAAACTATTCGTCGTCAGTTCATTTATGCTTCAAACTACTTCGGTACTCAGTTTAATTATTCAGAAATGGCTTTGGTAAGCCATCTGACTACTGACATTCCAAAAAAACGTAAAGATAAAGACAGAGACAGACTGCATAGGTCCAAAGCTGCCGACGACGCTTCCGTTAAGCTAGTCGCCAGTTCGCTGGTACTCAGTGAGGCGCTTTCACAGCCCCTGATACTCGCTACTTCAGATTCGCAGGCCTCTACTGAGACCCAGTTGGATGCCATGCCATGCTTCTTCGACTATGGAACCTGCGGATGTCTCTACCTTGGATGGGCCGAAGCCGCTGTGCAGGCACCGGCTTCTGAGGGTGTATTCAGGCCTACGGACTTGCATATCAAACCGACGCCATCTTCTTCTTCAAGGCCTAAAACCCGATCCACGCCTAGAAAACCGACGTTCAAACAGCATGGTCAGGCCCATATGCCTAAAAAACAAATGATAAGAATGGCTGAAGACCTTATTACTCTAATTAGGGGAAGCCAGCCTTCTCCCTCTAAGAGACCTAGAACTGATTTTCCTTCTGATTCTTCTGATTAGGATTCTGAAATTTCTGTTTCTTCTGATGACCAGGATTTGCCCTTATCTACCTGTGAGGATTCTGATGCAGAGGACTCCATATCCTCTGCTTCCCCTCCAGAAGATTTTTCTTTTGGTGAAACTTTGCACACTCTTAAGGAGTATTTCTGCTGGGAAAGCCAGAATTACTCTGACTCCAAAAAGAGGCTTAGGGAATTCTGACTCCTACCTCAACACAGGCCTTTTATAGCTATCCCTCCTGTACTGGACATTGTAGATGATGTCTTCTTGGAATCTAGCCTGGCCCCAGACACTCTACCTCCACCTCCCAGGATACCTGACAGGTATTACAGAGTACCTGACTCTCACATGTTCCTCTTTAAGAATCCCACTGCGGACCCAGAGACCATTTCACAGGGACCCAAAGGCATTAAGGCCACTACTGCCAAAAACCCTACCCCCTCTGATAGAGATTCCAGGGCCCTGGACAGATGGGGTAAGAAAGTATACACTTCTGCTACTTTGGCCATTAAGGCCTTAAACTGCCAGTTTCATATGTTAAAGTATCAGCAGCATATTATTGGATTGCTTAAACAGAAATGTGCTGAAAATATGGAATTACAGAATTTAATGCATTCTGCTGAACAAGTTGGTAAACATACTTTGCAATGTGGTTTTGACTCCTTAGAGGCATCTTGCAGGGCTGCTGTCACTGGGTCTTTTCTTAGAAGGCATGCTTGGCTCAAGGAGCAAACTTTGCCAGATCATGTTAAAGCTAAATTACTGGATGCTCCCTTAAACCAAGACCGCCTGTTTGGCAACAAAGCAGAATAAGTACTTAAAAAGATGGAGGAAAAAGGTAAATCTATGCAAACTGTTAGATTTCCTGCAAGTACAGCCTCCCAGATTTAGTAGGCATTGGCCTTCTAAGAATTGGTCCTTTCCTGTCTCTTCCAGGCCTTCTCAGTCCAAACCCAGGAATAGCAGACCACTTAGGCTACAGTCTCAAGGTACTCACAGGCCTAAGCAGTGGGGAGCTCCCACTTCCAAAGCTGGAAGTAGTAAGACACATCCCTATGGTAAACTGTCACAATGACTTAACCTTAAACCTTCCGAGCCCTGCTCAAATGATGACTGCTCCTTAAGGGGGAAAGATCGCTCTGCATGCAAAAAACTGGGAACTCATTACCCAAGACAAATGGGTTTTAAATATAGTTCCCGAGGATACAGATTGCACTTCCACACATTACCAACCCCAAACGGTTGGCCAGACCTACCCCCAAATCTGTGGGCAGAGGCTCAACAGCAGGTTCTCTCGCTTCTAAGTATCAGGGCTATTCAACCGTTCCCAGAAGAGGAATGGGGACAAGGTTTTTACTCAAGACTTTTCCTGGTACCCAGAAAAGACAACTCCTGGCGTCCTATCCTGGACCTGTCTATCCTAAACACCTTTTTGGTAATCCCAAAATTCAAAATGCTAACTCTTCATCAGCTGCTTCCCATGCTAGCCAAAAATGCCTGGTTGGCAACATTGGACTTAAAGGAGGCTTACCTGCACATCCCAATAAGGGAATCTTGCAGAAAATACTTATGCTTCAAAGCAGGCGACATGCACTGTCAGTTCTCTGCACTGCCCTTTGGCTTATCTACTGCGCCCAGGGTATTCACAAAGTGCCTAGCTCCAGTCATTGCATTCTGCATGCAAAGAAATATTTAAATATACCCATACCTAGACGATTGTCTAATTCAGGGTGAAAGCCAGGACATACTATTAAATCATTTGGCATTTATAAAGAAACTGCTAGCCTTACTGGGGTACACCATAACGAAAAGAAATCCCACCTAGTACCCTGCCAACAAATTGTATTCCTGGGAGCAAGCTTGAATATAACTTCCCAGATGGCCTACCTCAAGCCAGAGAAACAAGTTTATTTGACAGCCTACTTCAAACTACTGTCCACAAAGATCCAGCTATATGTAAGGAAAATACTGCAAGCCCTGGGGTTCATGGCTTCTTGCATTCTACTAATTCCATATGCAAGACTGCATATGAGAAAACTACAGTGTTATCTAAAAAGCCTGTGGTGTCAACATTCTCAGGACCTGGAATCAGTGATTCCTATCATTCCTTGTATAAAGACAGAGTTCCTTTGGTGGGCAGAGGCCTGCCACCACAGCAAAGGACTGCCATTCACTCTACCCCCTGCTGCCCAAACCCTAACAACAGATGCATCAGACTATGCATGGGTGGCTCCCTTTGCAGGGCAGTGCATTCAGGGCAAATGGAACCCGAGTCAAATGCACCTGCATATCAATCAAAAAGAAATGTTAGCTGTACAGAATTCTCTGATAGCCTTCAAGGACCACCTTCTTCCAGGACAATTATTGGTAAAGACGGACAACACCACTGGTTATGTTGTTCATAAACAAGCGGGGGGAACCCACTCATACCCTCTCTGAAGACTAGCTATGGCTCTGTGGAACACAGCCTTGAGCTACCAAGTGCACCTACAAGCTCATTTCCTGCCAGGCAAGCTAAATTCACTGGCAGACGACCTAAGCAGAAATCTCATGGACCCACACGAGTGGAAACTGGAACCAAAGATATTCAACATTTTGAGAAACAAATGGGGGACCCCAAAGATAGACCTGTGTGCCTCCCCTCAGAACTACCAATTGGGCATATTTTGCACAAGGACTCCCCACAGACAAGCTTGGAAAGTGGATGCCCTGTCCTTCACCTGGGAAAGCCTCTCAGTTTATGCCTTTCCCCCTCTGCCTCTCCTCTTGAAAGTTCTACTAAAGATCAAACAGGACAAACCGAGGACAATACTCATTGCACCAGACTGGCCACGCCAACACTGGTACCCCCTCTTGCGCAGTATGTCACTGCTGGAATCATGGCACCTGCCTCAGACCCCTTCCCTGCTGTCCCAGCAGGAGGGCCACATTCTGCACCCCCAGCTTCAAACCCTGAGCCTGGCTAATTACCTGAGTTCTCCAATACCACCCCTCAGCAAGCAAGTGCTGGATGTCATCCTGGAGGCAAGGAGGCCTAGTACTAAAAAATCCTATGCTAAAAAGTGGAAAAGATTCTGTTCCTGGAGCCAGACTCAGGGGATGGGCACAACAGTGCCCAGTTTACCGCATATTTTTCAATACTTAACAGAGATGCTTCACAAGGGCCTTTCCTTCTCTTCTATTAAAATTCATGCCTCTGCCATTTCAGCGCATTATAATACTGAGCCACCCCTCTTCTCTCACCCCCTGCTGAAACAATTCCTCAGAGGGGCCAAAAACGTAAGACCACCCAGGAGAGCCCGGGACCTTAGCTTTGTATTGGAAAAGCTCACTCTACCTCCTTTTGAGCCAGCTGCAACTGCAGAGTTGAAATTCCTTTCTTGGAAAACAGCCTTCCTTCTAGCCATCACTTCAGCAAGAAGGGTGTCTGAATTACAGGCCCTCATGGCAGTGGAGCCCTTCATCATCTTTCATGCAGACAGGGTGTCCCTCAGGACCAATCCTTCCTTTATGCCCAAGGTGGTATCCAGTGTGGCCCTTAATCAATCCATTCATTTGCCAACCTTCTTCTCTCATCCACAGAACAAAGGAGAACGAATACTGCACTCCTTGGACGTGCACAGACAACTTAGATTTTATTTGGACAGGACTAAGCCTCTCAGGAAATCTGAACAGGTGCTAGTTGCCTTTGCTGCAGGGGCAGAGGGGAAGGCTATTTCAAAGCAAACCATTTCTAAGTGAATAGGTCATTGCATTCATTTCTGCTATAAGCACCATGGAAAACCTACCCCACAGGGGATAAGATCCTATTCCACCAGGGCTGCATCTATTTCTACAACCTTTCTCAGAGGTGTTCCTACCAGGGACATCCTAGAAGCTGATACCTGGAGTTCTGTGCATACCTTCACCAAGCATTACCACTTGCCAATTTTTTCTAAATCTAGAGCTGGTTTTGCCACAGCTGTCTTGCAGGGCCTAATAGCTGGTCCTAATGCTCTCTAATTGCTTCCTCTCTTCCTTAGCTTAAGGAATCTACCCAAATGTAATGACTGCAACAGTGAAACATGAAGAACATAGTACAGTTGTGTACACTTATGTTCGAGTGTATTCACTGTTGCAGTCATGGTTACCCTCCCTCCAGCACCCTGACTTTTATTGACTATACCTCTCTTCTTGTTTACTGTATTTAAGCTTTCTGGTATATTTGCTTTTTGTTGGAGGTGTAACCTTGTATATAATTGCTTCCCATTATGAGGGCACCTGACGTCTGGGGTAAGAAAAACTGATGTAATGGCATCGGCTGCATGCTTTATACCCCTGACTACCTGACATAATGGAAGATGAGACAGCAACTGACGCAGGACCCAAGACATTGATAATCAGGCCGACTGAGGGCTACCTGCAAGCAGATAACCCAAATGTATTGACTGCAACAGTGAATACACTCGAACATGTACATGTTCGGTAAGTGTAAACAACTGTACTTTTTTATAGAGGAGGAGCAGCACTTAATCAGTAAAAAAAAAGCCATCCCACTTCCTTTTAGACCACGTCTTCCATGGCTATGATACAGTAATCTGACTTTTGAGTTTCTGGAGAATGTGTAACTGAATACATGAACATAATTAAAAATACCTTCACTAGGTTATTAAAACTGAAAGACTGAGTACAGTTCCTTTGCCCAACTCTGCATTTGTGGGTGTGCATACATTCGCACAGGCAGCAGCAGACTGCTGAGCTAAAACAATATTCTACTAGGCGTGCCTTCAGTAAAACTGGTATGATATATCATTTGGCTAATAAAAAAAAAAAAATTGCATTGACCAAGTAACTCAATCTCATATCTGTGTATGTGTATGTGTGTATATGCATATATGTACATGTATATGCAGATGTATATGTAAATTATAAAACATGTAGGTGTGTGTATGTGCACACATGTATGATGTTCATCGTGCATACAGCTGCAGTCATAACAGATGGGTTCTCCTGCCGTCAGGCAGGTCCTCGGTTGGCCGAATTCCAAAGTCTAGGTCCGGCGTCGGTTGTCGTCACTTCTTCCCTGACGTCAGTGCGACAGGGGTATAAAAGAACCAGCCGACACCATTTTCTTCAGTCTTTCTTGCCGCGCGGTGCCCGAAGCAGAAGCAGTTCACAAGTGCCGGTCGGCCAGCTCCTGAAATTACGAAAATTTTGCAACCGAAGTCTTCTTGAAAGCGAAGTACCCCATTGGGGAAACTTTTCTTGCCTCAGACCGATGTCAGACAAAGTTAATAATTGTATTTCATGTGGGAAGCAAATACCACATAAAGATTTTCATTCCCTCTGCATTCCTTGCTTAGGCCCAGACCACGACGTCTCGGTCTGTTGTTTTTGTGCTACATTCAACAAACGCACCATTAAGCGTTGGGTGGAGTTCGCCCAGCACTATTTTGGCAAAAAATTTAACTATATTATGTCGTCGGATACTCCGACTCCAGTTTTGTCTAAAAAAACGCAAAGATAAGGACCGACACACGAGGTCCGTGGCCTCTACCGACACCACGCCAAAGCCGACTACAGGTGGTCTGGTTCTCAGCGAGGCGCCTACGCAGCCCCTGCCTACCGACGACACTTCATTGGCGGTGTCTTCTGTGCCCGAGGTCGCAGGCTCTTCGGCCCACACACTGACTACAGATACCAAAGCCACTCTTGGTGGTGAATCTCAAAATGTAGACAGGTCTGCCTCCTCTCAAGGTGTCTTCAGACCTTCCTCTTCTTTTTCCATCAAGGCTTTCACTAAGCCTAAAGCAGCCATGCATTCTAAGAGACAAGCTACACAGGGCCCTTCTCCAGGCCCCATGCCTAAAAAACAGATGCTTAAAATGGCTGAGGATTTAATTACTCTTATTAGGGGTTCTCAACCCCCCCCCCAGACAAAAGGCCCAGAGTGGAGGAAGAATCCTCCTCTGACCAGGCCTCCATTATTTCAGAGCACTCTGATGAACAGGAACATTCTTACTCCCCTTTTGAAGATTCTGATGCAGAGGAGTCCATTCCCTCTGTCTCCCCCCCAGAGGATTACTCATTTGGGGAAACCTTGCATACCTTATGGGAACACTTCCACTGGGAAGGCCAAGAGTACTCAGATTCCAAGAAAAGGCTTAGGGATTTTCTCTTGCTACCTCAGCACAGGCCTCTGGCTATACCTCCTGTCTTAGACATACTAGATGATGTGTACTCGAAGGCCTGCCTTAACCTGGATTCTTTACCTCCAGCCCCAGCCAAGCCTGACAGGTACTACCGGGTTCCTGACTCACACCAATTTTTATACAAAAGCCATGCGGCTGACCCAGAAACTATCTCATAGGGCCCCAAGGGAATTAAGGCCTCCACTGCTAAAAATCTATTACCTTCCGAGAGAGATTCCAGATCCTTAGAAAGGTGGGGAAAAAAGGTATACACCTCAGCCACCTTAACCATGAGGGCATTAAACTGCCAGTTCCATATGCTAAAGTACCAACAGTTTCTGTTATCACAGTTGAGAAGTAAAATGTCACAACCTGAACAACCAGACTTGAAGGAGTTGCAGGATTTGATGCATAGTGCAGAACAAGTGGGTAAACATACCTTGCAATGTGGTTTTGATGCTCTAGAGGCCTCATGTAGAGCTGCTGTTACAGAATCAGTCATACGTAGACATGCCTGGCTCAAGGAGCAAACCTTACCAGATCATGTCAAAGCTAAATTACTAGATGCCCCTCTACAAAAGGATGTATTATTTGGTGTTAAAGCTGAGGAGGTATTAAAGAAAATGGAGGAAAAGGCTAAATCAATGCAAACAGTGAAAGATTTTCTACAGGTACAACCTCCACGTTTCAGTAGAAATTGGCCTTCCAAAAATTGGTCCTTTCCAGCCACGGACAGACCCCAAAGAGGTAGACGCCCGAGGGGCAGAAGGCAATCTCAAGGATCGTTTAGAGGCAGACAATGGCAAGCTCCTACACAAAGAGGTGGTGAGGATAGTTCGCAGCCATTCAGAAAGCAAGCCCAATGACTTTCCCCTTTGCATGCCAAGCAAGGCTCAAATGGCAGCACCCTTAGGTGGAAAACTGGCATTATTTTCAAAAAATTGGCATATTGTCACAAAAGACAAATGGATCCTGGACATTATAAACAGAGGCTACAGATTCCATTTTCACACCCTTCCAAAAATGAGAGGCATGCCAAACCTGCCACACAATCAAAGGGCAGAGGCACAAAGACAAATTTCAGATCTCATGGACATGAAAGCTATTCAAGAGGTACCTACTCACGAACAAGGTCAAGGTTTTTATTCCAGACTATTCCTGGTACCAAGGAAGGGAAAAGATTGGAGACCTATTTTGGACCTATCCATCCTAAACACATTTTACTCGTACCAAAATTCAAGATGCTCACATTACAGCAGCTTCTTCCCATGCTGGGCAAGGAGTCTTGGCTGGTAACATTGGACCTCAAGGAGGCATACCTGCATGTCCCAATCAGACAAAATTGCAGAAGATACCTCAGATTTCTTGCAGGTTCAACCCATTATCAATTCTCTGCATTGCCCTTTGGCTTATCTACTGCACCCAGAGTATTCACGAAATGCCTGGCATCAGTAATTGCCTACTGCAGACTTCAAGGGATACAAATATACCCATATTTGGACGACTGCCTGATCCAAGCGGACAGCAAGCACTACTTCTGAAACATCTGGCTTTTGTAATAATGTTGTTGAATTCTCTGGGATACACAGTCAACAAAAAGAAATCAAGGCTAATACCCTCTCAGAAAATAATTTTCCTGGGTGCCAACTTGGACACAAACACCCAGATGGCCTACCTCACGCCAGAGAAGCAGGGGCAACAAACTCAATACTTCAGAACACTAGCAAATTTCACCAGGCTGACTGCAAGGAAAATCCTGCAGGCTCTGGGATTCATGGCATCTTGCATCCTACTAATCCCATGTGCAAAGCTGCATATGAGGAAACTTCAATGGTACCTGAAAAACCTATGGTCTCAACATAGCCACAGTTTGGAAACAATAATACCACTGATTCCATGTCTTCAAAAGGAATTTCTGTGGTGGGCTCAAGCATGCCAAACAAACACAGGTCTCCCATGCTGCAAGCCTCAAGCAAATCAAGTCATCACAACAGACGCCTCGGACTACGCCTGGGGGGGCGCACATGACAGATCGGTGCATTCAGGGCAAATGGTCCCAAAAAGAAAAGCACCTTCACATCAATCAAAAGGAAATGCTAGCAGTAATACATGCTATTATAGCTTTCAAAGACCTTCTGCATCCAGGTCAAATATTGATAAGGACAGACAACACCACAGTAATGTGGTACATAAACAAACAGGGAGGAACCCATTCATACCCCCTATGCAGGCTGGCCATGTCACTTTGGAACATGGCTCTGGAATTACAAATCGAACTTCAAGCACAGCACTTGCCTGGCAAGGAAAACACGCTGGCAGACAACCTAAGCAGAAATATGACAGATCCACACGAATGGAAGTTGCATCCTCAAGTTTTTACAGAGATAATTCAAGCATGGGGAAGGCCAGACATAGATCTCTTTGCCTCCCACAACAATCACCAATTGACAAAATTCTGCTCAAGGACTTTTCATCCAAAGGCCTGGAGAGTGGACGCTCTCTCTTTCAGTTGGACAACAATGACAGTTTATGCCTTTCCACCTCTTCCTCTGCTGCCCAAAGTTCTATTAAAAACCAGAGCAGACAGACCAAAGATGATTCTTATTGCTCCAGACTGGCCAAGACAGCACTGGTACCCACTCCTGAGGAGCCTGACGCATTCCCCTCCATGGACCCTACCTCTAATGCCTCTTCTTCTGACTCAGCACAGCTTTAAAACTCTTCACAGTCAGCTGAAAACACTCAATCTGGCCGCATGGAAGATTCCTTAACATCACAACAGACCCTACTCTCCAAGGAGGTGCAGGATGTCATTTTGGAGGCCAGAAGGCCGTCTACTAGAAAAGCTTACTCCGCAAAATGGAAACGGTTTTGTGCCTGGAATGAGAAAAAGGGCCAGAATCCTGGAAAACTGAATTTACCTCAAATATTACAGTATCTAGCTGAGCTGCTAAGCAGTGGACTTTCATTCTCCTCCATCAAAATCCATGCCTCAGCCATTTCTGCAGAATACAACACTGATCCACCTTTATTCTCTCACCCCCTCTTAAGACAGTTCCTCAGAGGGGCTAAGAATATAAAACCCCCAAGGAAACAACCAATACCTGCTTGGGACCTCAATTTCATTCTAGAAAAGCTGACCTTGCCTCCTTTTGAGCCAGCTGCCTCAACAGATTTGCAATATTTGTCCTGGAAAACAGCTTTCCTTCTGGCTATCACCTCAGCTCGTAGGGTATCGGAACTACACGCCCTCATCCTCCATCAGGACAGAGTTTCCTTACGAACCAACCCGTCCTTTATGCCAAAGGTGGTATCCAGGGTAGCTTTGAATCAGGCTATACACTTACCTACCTTTTACCCTAATCCTTAAAACAAAGGGGAGAGACTACTACATTCCTTGGACATCCACAGACAGCTGCATTATTATTTGGACAGAACAAAGCCTTTCAGAAAATCAGAACAGCTCTTTGTGTCCTATGCTATAGGAGCTCAAGGGAAGCCAATTTCCAAACAGACAATCTCAACATGGATAGCCCACTGCATACGCTTTTGTTACTCTTTTCATGGTAAAACTGTACCTGCAGGCATCAGATCTCACTCCACAAGGGCCACAGCTACCTCTGTGGCTTTCCTCAGAGGAGTTCCTACCAAAGATATTTTGGAAGCAGCCACTTGGAGTTTTGTGCATACCTTCTCCAAGCACTACCACCTACCATTATACTCCAAAACTAGAGCAGGCTTTGCCACTGCAGTCTTGCAGGGCATCGTGGCTCCTCCTAGTTCCACCTAGTGCCTACCACCCCTTTCTTAGCTTTGGGATTCTACCCATCTGTTATGACTGCAGCTGTATGCACGATGAACATAGTACAGTTTTGTACCTACCATAAATGTAGATGTTCGAGTGCTAATACAGCTGCAGTCCAGGTTTCCCTCCCTCCTTCCCCTCTTGGGACAGGCCTATTGGCTAACACCTCCTCATACAACCTGATTGGGGTATTCATTTATGGTGTATTTGCTTGCAACTACTGTATTTTGATTATATGGCATTGCTTTATTACACAAATTTATGTATTGCCTTCCTTCTGGGGGCACCTGACATCTGGGGCAAGAAAAACTGAAGAAAATGGCGTTGGCTGGTTCTTTTATACCCCTGTCGCACTGACATCAGGGAAGAAGCGACGACAACTGACGCCGGACCTAGACTTTGGAATTCGGCCGACCGAGGACCCGCCTGACGGCAGGAGAACCCATCTGTTATGACTGCAGCTGTATTAGCACTCGAACATCTACATTTATGGTAGGTACAAAACTGTACTTTTCACCCCCCCCCCCCCAATCATCTTAGTAATGGATGCTAACCATAGCCCTAAGACTGCCGTTCCCCCAACCCTAACTTTACACCTTGCCTTAATAAAAACCTTCCCTAACACTGACAGTACACACACACACACACACACACACACACACACACACACACACACACAAATATGTGCATACACACACATAGCCCTGCCCATAACCCAGAAATACACACACACACACACACACACACACACACCTCCCTACTTTCTTTCTGCTCTCTCTCTCTCACACAGACACACACACACACACACACACACACACACACACACGTGTGTATGTATGTGTGTGTATGTATATTTATATATATATTTAGGGAGAATTGAGAGATGTGCATGATAGAAAGAAATGTTAAAATGTTGTAAATGGTTTTATTAAAGATGTGTGCTATGTTGAAGGAGACGTTGAGACTGGAGTACAGTCGTACTCTTAGATGCTCGTCGATGTTTAAAAATATGTAGTGACTGATACGGAGTTTTCTGCAGCATCTGTAATTTTAAGCATGTTTAATTTAGGTAGGTGCAGAGGTATTTGAAATAGCATTTTTGTGTTTGTTTTTTTTTAAGAAAAACTCAAGGTAAACAAATTTCATATATTTTGTGAAAGTCTCTTTGTAGAGAGTGCTGATTTGGGGATAGACGCACTCCTTTTGAGAAGGACAGAGATTGTCTGCGTATTTTGGCAGGAGGTTAAACTTAGTGAAATCTGTGTGTGAAGTGTTGATAAGTAAGAACAATATTGTTAGAATTGTTGTAGGATGGTTTTGTGTGAAAATCTAGGTGTTATGTATTCAGGTTTGGAGGAGTCATTAGATGGAGCTGCTGACAATGCTCATACAAGTAGAAGGTTAATTAAGAGAACTGTTGTATAGGATCTCCACTGAAACTTGCCAATTGGAGCCATTTAAATAAAATGATATGATTATCCTTTTCAGTGGTGAAGTTAAGATCAACGATAGTACGTAGAGTCCACTTTTGAATAAATGGAATTTGTTGCTTTTGAGAAGACGTGAGTAGATACACTTGTTTAAATTTATACATATTATGACAGTTTTGTTGAGATGTTGTATAATTTGAGACTAAACTAGTTTTCAGAAAATGTTGCTAATTGGAGAAGTTTTAAAAAAGACATATTATAGGAGAGCTGAATATAAATGTGAACATTAGACAAAAGGAGCTGTTTTGAGTATTTTCATGTATGGAGATCTGTGTTTGATATTAGCAAAAGGTTGAAAATAAATTATTTCATTAAAAAGTGCCTTCTTTAAAGGAAGTTCAAATGAGTTTCTTTGAGCTAGTGTGACTAAAGTTCAGTGATTTGGTAGTGAAATTCTGGGAGAGCGTCATGATAAGAATTAGGTTCTGAATTATTGGCTGTAATGCTTGTAGGTTTGGGCTTGGACAGAGGAAATCCTTTTGTAAATTTCAAGAAATGCTTTAAGGAGTAAAGGTTGAATTTTATTGTGTTGGCCCTGAAGATACTTCATTTCAGGCCGTTAAGCTTTTGGTTTGCTTGGTAGTGCTGACTGCCGAATATATAGGATTAGCCGATAATGTTAAAAAAGCAAAAATCAGATGCATTTTTAATTATGTGTTTTCTGTCATTGCATTCTAGTATAGCAATAATGTGAGACAGTGTGTGGGTAAAGCATGATTTACCCACAGTTGATGTGGTTAGATCACGAGGGTGAAGCCCGAATAATTACACACAACCAGCCCTGGGTAAACCTGATAAGCCCACACAAAGCAGTGGATTAATGCTATTATTAAAAACATAAATGACACTTTTTATATGTATTTTAATGTTCTTCAGCAGCTTCTTTCTTCTGTTTGATATATGAAGTATGTACGTGCCAGTGCTTTCAGCTTGCATAGTAGTGTTTATTGTAGCTGGTTCTCTTGCGTTTTTAAACGTGTCAAGATGCATTATTCTTGGAGCTACTTCTGCTCCTGGCCCAATAACCAGCCAATTAACAAATGTCGATGTCTACAGAGTACTTTGCTGCCTAGACTCATCTTTTGTAGTTAGCGCTCATAGTGGCATTGTTTAGTTAACTGTAGACTGTTGTTTTTTTCTTTTTACACTGCTTTATGCAGTGAAAATTAACAGATTGGGATGCGTGAGTTCAGTGGAAGTGTTGAAAAAGTAAATATCCCTGTCGCACTTTTCTGAATTGTTTTCCGTCAGTAACCCTGGATTTGCCATAAGCATGTAGCTCAATTGTTGTGCATGTTTTTGAATGTTAATATCAGTTTATTGCATAATTTACAGTACTCCGTAGTCCATATGACTTTGTATGTTTTCTATTACCACAGAATATTTTTCATAGAAATGCCCAAAACTAGTTTAATTTTTCCTCTTATTTATACCCAAACGGATGATCTAGTTAACAGATTTTCTTGCAAGCTGATTTTGTTTTAATTTTTTCAGGCATTGCTATGTATTTATTTATTTATCTTTTATCTAAAGATATCATGCCATTCATTTTATTGATTGCTAATTGCAGTCCCATTTTCAATTAGTGGTCAGATTCCATGTTGTTAAATTGTGTACTTGGCAAACAGTACAACTGTATATTAACTGTATAGGAGCTCTGCAGGAAGCAAAGGGAAGAAGTGCATTTGGAGGTGTTTATTTATTTGAAGGGGTCCTCATCTATTTATTTATTGATTGATTGACTGAATGTGTTAACTGTGGTAGAGCACTGATCTGACTGGACTATGAAGAATTTTTCAACTATGTGCTCACACAAGGTAAATTAAAGATAAATGGCCGAATATATAGAGATAGAAGCTGATGCTTTTTACCCTTTCTGTGTATTAAAGGATATAGGACCATGGGCCCAGTTAAAGTGAATTTGGACTCTAGAAGACACTGCATAAAAATATTCTACAGTCTTACTTCTTCATTGGTTTTGGATGTCATTCTGATTTACTTGGTATCTTTGGCACACATACATGTGTACCCACTTTACCATTGGTTTTGGATGTCATTCTGAGGTACTTGCTATATTTGTCACACGTACATGTGTACCCACTTTACCATTGGTTTTGGATGTCATTCTGAGGTACTTGCTATATTTGTCACGTACATGTGTACCCACTTTACCATTGGTTTTGGATGTCATTCTGAGGTACTTGCTATATTTGTCACACGTACATGTGTACCCACTTTACCATTGGTTTTGGATGTCATTCTGAGGTACTTGCTATATTTGTCACACGTACATGTGTACCCACTTTACCATTGGTTTTGGATGTCATTCTGAGTTACTTGGTGTTGTATATTTGGCACATGTACATGTGTACCCACTTTACCATTGGTTTCGGATGTCATTCTGAGTTACTTGGTGTTGTATATTTGGCACATGTACATGTATACCCACTTTACCATTGGTTTTGGATGTCATTCTGAGTTACTTGGTGTTGTATATTTGGCACATGTACATGTGTACCCACTTTACCATTGGTTTCGGATGTCATTCTGAGTTACTTGGTGTTGTATATTTGGCACATGTACATGTGTACCCACTTTACCATTGGTTTTGGATGTCATTCTGAGTTACTTGGTGTTGTATATTTGGCACATGTACATGTATACCCACTTTACCATTGGTTCTGAATGTCATTCTGTGTTACTTGGTACCTTATAATTGGCACACATACATGGGTACCTGCTTTACCTTAATAGCTTGTTGTCTCTCTTCTTGCTTCTGATCTAAACAAATCAAGCTTCACGGAATTATTCTTTGAAATTTATCTTTACTAGTCATTTACTTCAGTTCCTGCTCATGATTGTTTTATTTTGTTTTGTTTTAATAGAGAATCAAAAGCCAACACACACTGATGTGTGTAAAAGACTAAATTTAATATAACAATTATAAATTAGGCAAAAACAGACCAGTTTTGTCTGAAAAAAAATAAAGCCTTCATCAGTGTGAATCATAAACCACATAATTACAAATGCCCTTTTTATACACCATGTTCAAACAAAAGTCCTGCTCATTGGCTTGGCTGACTATAACAGTTCATTTTAGCCATGGTGGAAACATACCACCCAACTTAATTATCCACTTTTTTCTTTATGATTTAATATAGAATGCCAACCTGTTTTATTAGACCTATCCCCAATAATTCTGTCTATGGCAGTAAATCAAAAATTAGCAGTAGTATGCACAAGGGAATGCTTAAATAAAGCATCAGTTTGTCCTAGTCCTAATATCACTGACATGCTCTGATATATGTAACCTAAGTGGTCCGGAGGTTTGTCCAATGTAGAACTCTGAACAGGAACAACTGGCAAGATAAATAACCCAAACTGTACTACTATTTGCTAAAAAGTTAATATCAAATACTGTTCTGATGTTCTTGTTGGTAAACTGTTTGGATTTTGCCACCCTTGAACAATGTACACAATGTCCACATGGGACACAACCATATAATGGATTGTTCAAGGTTGGCAAAATCCAAACAGTTTACCAGCAAGAAATTCGGAACAGTATTTGATATTGTGGTACCGATTTACTGTCATAGACTTTTGATTCTCTGTTGGATTGTTCCTTTTTGGGCCGTGCACTTGCCATACTTCCAAGGGTCTGTTTCGTTTTGCTTTGTTTTAACTCTAAACCTTAGATGCAGTCACTCTTACTTAGTCATTAATCTTTATGTTTAATTTTTGACTGGAAATAAATTGAGACAGGGACATGAATTTCAGGTTTAAGCAGTGTTATGTCAGCAGGGACTGGAAATGTTTTACACTGACACTTTTCAGACTTATCAAAGGAAATACATAGCAAACTACAGTGCATACTGTAAAATGCAGAAGAGCAATTTAAATGCACTTACTGCATGACTTCAAAGTTAGATATGTGATTTTTTTTTAACCTAAATGATAAATAGATCAGGATAATTAAGATTGAGTAGGGCATATATATCTTCCGAAGTTTGGTGCACAAACTTCAGGCATTACTGTAGGACACTTGTAATTCATTCGATGCTCATCGTGTTTCACTGTTGCAGTCATTACACTTGGGTTATCCTGCTGGCAGGCTACCCGCAGTCAACCTGAATTCCAAAGCCTTGGTCCGGCATCGGTCGCTGTTGCCTCTTCCCTGACATCAGTGCGCCAGGGGTATAAAAGATGCAGCCGACGCCATTTTCTTCAGTCTTTCTTGCCGCGCGGTGCCTGAAGCAAAAGCAGTTCGCAAGTGCCGGTCGGCCGACTCCTGAGATTTTTGAATTCGAATTTCTGATCCGAAGTCTTCATTAAAGCTAAGTAACCCATTGGGGAAACTTTTTTCTTGCCCAGACCGATGTCAGAAAAAGTTAACAATTGTATTTCTTGTGGGAAGCAAATACCTCATAAGGATTTTCACTCTTACTGTATTCCTTGCTTAGGCCCTGACCACGACGTTGCCTGTTGTCGGTTTTGTGCTAGATTTAACCAACGCACTATTAAGCATTGGTACGATTTTGCCTTTCATTACTTTGGCCGCAGATTCAATTATACAATGCCGGTGGAACAGCCAACGACAGGAGTTTATAAAAAATGCAAGGATAAAGATAAGGACAGGCATCCGAGATACAAAACCGATGATGAGGCATCCTCTAAGCTAGTCGTCGGTTCGCCGGTTCTCAGTGAGGCGCTTTCGCAGCCCCTAACACCCGCTAGCTCAGAGCCACAGGCCGCTTCCAACTCCCACGTGGAGCCGACTGGGCCTCTGGAAACTCAAGGTATTGGATCCTCGGAAACTATTCCCTCAGATGGGTCCAGAGACGCTGTGCAGGCATCGGCTTCTGAGGGTGTTTTCAGACCTACGCAGTTATATGTAAAGCCATCTTCAGCTTCAAAGCCAAAGACTAAAGCAGCTCTAAAGACAAAGAAACAAGTACAGCATTCTCCAGGACAGACTTCCATGCCTAGAAAAACAGATGCTCAAAATGGCCGAAGACCTTATTACTTTGATCAGGGGTTCCCATCCCCCTCCTGATAAGAGGCCTAGGCATGAGACAGAATAGGAATCTTCAGATCAGGTGTCCATTTCCTCTGATTCCTCCTCTGATCAGGAATACTCTATTCCTCCCTATGAGGATTCTGATGCTGAAGAATCTATTCCTTCAGCTTCTCCTCCTGAGGATTACTCTTTTGGGGAAACACTGCATACTCTGAGGGAGCACTTTCATTGGGAGAGCCAGGATTATTCAGAATCCAAGAAAAGGCTCAGAGATTTTCTTTTACTTCTTCAGCACAGACCCCTTGCTATTCCCCCTGTTTTGGACATTGTAGATGATGCTTTTTCAGAGTCCGGCCTCTCTCCAGACTCTATACCCCCTGCACCCGTTAAGCCAGACGGGTACTGCAGGGTTCCAGATTCACATAAATTTCTATATAAAAACCCTGCTGCTGACCCAGAAACTATTTCTCAGGGTCGCAAAGGGGTCAAGGCTTCCACTGCAAAAAACCCTGTTCCCTCTGATAGGGATTCTAGAGCACTGGACAGATGGGGGGAAAAAAGTTTGCACTTCTGCTACCTTGGCTGTAAGGGCTTTAAATTGTAAATTTCAAACTAAATGATAAATATATAAGGATAATTAAGATTGAGTAGGGCATATATATCTTC
This sequence comes from Protopterus annectens, assembly GCF_019279795.1. NCBI lineage: Eukaryota > Metazoa > Chordata > Ceratodontiformes > Protopteridae > Protopterus > Protopterus annectens. Next base: position 302,401,852 of record NC_056751.1, read on the forward strand.
CGAAGTTTGGTGCACAAACCTCAGGCATTACTGTAGGACACTTGTAATTCATTCATTCTTGATCTGTTTGGAACAAGATTTAGCATAACTTTAGGACCTGGATGCACAAAAGTGTCATCACTGAACACACTTAACAGATAATCTGCTATCAGGACTATAATACTGAATGTTGTCCTTATTTGTAGCTTAAGTATTTACGTGTTCTAGGGAACTAATGATTGCTGGGCACAGAGAGGCATGCAGTGGACAGTCTTAAGGTGAAAGCAGTGTGAATAGCAGTGACCTTAATAGGCATAAATAGGAGTCATTAAGGTCAGTGAAGGAATTGTTCACCTGTTGATTAAGATTCCTGATAAAGGGGTGGGGACAGCTATTTGAAATTACAGTGTGATGAGGACCACCATGTTTAAATTTGTGCTCAATGCTTCATGTTCATAGGTTGTTACTAGGCATGCACTCTAGGAGGAGCCTAGCCCAGTTTCCTGAATTGTCCTAGACATAGGCAACTGTTTAAATGGTATAGCCCATTCAGTGTCTGCCCACCAGATTAGAAGTATTAACCGATATTATTAAGTTGTAGAAATATTTAGTTTAAAAAAGTAAATACAAGCCTCAGACATTGTGAAAATGGCCAGAACAGTACTAATCTGAAGTAGTTAACTTCATTTGATCAGCAACCTGTGGTTTACGGATCCGACAGCATAATAAGCAAAAAGATCCGAGCTCCAAGCTCCTCCCCATTACCCATACTACACTGCAACCTCCTTCCAATCCTTAGATCTCGTTTGCCGCGGCTTTGCCAAGCACGGGATTCTTCGAGCTCCAGGCAAGTGTAGCAATTTTTTACTTCAAACTTCTCTTAGTCTACTTTTTTTGTGTGTGTGTGTATTTTAGTACCTTTCTTCGGGTGTTCTTTCTCCCTAGCCTTTATCCCCCCCTTCACCTTTGGTAGTTATTCATCCCTTAGTAGGATCCTATTTTTCCATCTTTCAGGTGTGCGTGTGTGGCTCTGTGTGTATCTCTAGTATGGCTGAAGTCATAAATTGACTTTTTCCAAGTGCTCTGAGTGTGGCCATAAGCTGTCGCCAGAGGATGGTCACACTCAGTGCGTGATTTGCTTGGGGGTTCTACACCTTTCTTTGGGCTGCCAGATTTGTGCGACCTTCAACCCCAGAGCCTTAAGGGATAGGAGAAACAAGCTGATTCTGGCAGGTCTTCTGCCTGCTGAATCAGCTTCTTCTCTTTCCCTTCCTCTAGAGACAGCCGCGGCTGTGGCTGCCCAGCCAACCGATCCTCTTCCCCTGTCTGGGACTCACCCTCCCACCTTGTCTCAGGGAAAACGAGAGGCCAAGAAGGATAGAAAAGAGAGAAGGGAGAGAGAAAAAGAGAGAGAGAGAAAGAAGCCGCAAGCAGCAGGCCGAATTGGACCCTTCGGCCCCTCCCGCTAAGGTGGTCTCTTCTCCATTGAGAGTGTCCAAGCCTTCCTCCCCACGGCTCCATTCGCCATGTTTATCCCTGGAGCCGGAGGAGGAGGAGACCCGACCAGCCTCGAGGCCATCGTCACGTCGGCCCTCCTGGCCAGCTTCGGCGGCTTCCTCCAGGTCTACTCGCAGCATTTCAGAGGCAGATATGGACCGGATGATGCGTTGATTCTTACAAACTCAGCAGCAGATGAGAGTGTTGCTGCCCTCCCCCTCCTGGGGGGAGTTCGGCTCCACTGTTTGCCCTGATAGCTCCTTCTCCGATCCACCACTGGATTTCGGAGTCTTCGGATCCGAGGAGCCCTGGGGGTCGGCGCCGATGGTTATTACTACCTCGACGCCGGCCATGCCCTCGAGCTTATCGGATCTGAGAGCTAGGCATTGGATCTGGGGGGGGGGTGAGTGTGTCTTTGGCTCCTTTGCGGTCGGAGCACACCATCCTCTCATGTCCGACCACTTCGGCTCCGGCACCGATCCCCTTGTCGGATCTGAGGGCCCTGGCCACCTGTCTTAGAGAGGCCGGTTCCCCTTTGGCATTCGATGTGGTGGAGAGGGTTCTCTCTGGAGGATCGAGATCCCTCACTCTTTCCTCAGGGTCCGCCCCCGCTCCCTCTCAGCTCAGTTTGTCCTCCATCATCCAGTTCCCTCCAGGGACAGCCTGTGTCGTTGACGCCCCAGCCAATTCCCCTGGAGGAACATGAATCCGTTGGTGAGCCCCCCTCAGACAGTCCCTCACAAACACCTGTGCAAAAGGAGGCACTTGGACTCCCCTGAGTCCCTCACTGAGGATACCAATTTGGAGGAAGGGGAGGGTTCCCCCAAAACACCCCCCGACGACATCTCCTTTGGAGACATTATGGAAATACTTTGCCAAAGGGGGGGGTGATCCACCCAAAAAAACCCTCCTCAGACGAGTCGGTATTCCTGGAGGCGTTCAACACAGGCCCATCTACCTCTTGGGTGCCCCCCCCCCAGCCGACCCCCTCGTCGACCTGATTACCTCCAGGGCGTGGAAGGAGCCTGACACTGTAGAGCCGATACCTAGAAGGCCCGATAAGGTTCTTAGTCCCCCTGCAGACAGAGCTTCGTGGAGCAAGGGTTTTCTGGTTGATGCCATGATGGTGGTGGCGGCCACCAAAAAGGAACTCTCCCAGTAAAGTTCTTCGGTCCATCCCCCTGACAAGGAGTCTCAGGCAATGGACCGCATTGGAAAGTGGACTTTTGCTTCAGCTACCTTCTCTATAATGGCACTGAATTACTTGGCCCATGTAATCAGACTGCAGCGGGACCTAGTCAAAGAGTACGCTGAGTCTCCCCCAGAGTCCATGTTGGCCGAGGATAAACGGACTTTCTCGGCTTGTATGGCCACTCTCAAGTCAGTGTCTAATACTTCTATGCGGCTACTTTCCCATGCCATGGAGGGAGCAGCTAGAGCTAGTGGGTCCAGTATCGCCTTAAGGCGTCATGCCTGGCTTCGACTTTGTGATTTCTCGGAACACTTCAAGGCGTCCTTTGCAAATGCACCCTTTGACGGGTTGACCCTCTTCGGGAAGACCATCCGCAAGACACTGGTCCAGAGCGAGAAAGACGGGAAAATGCTGTCAGCCATCTGAATACGCTTCTCTACCCCTCAAAGGTCCTTTTGTAGGAACCAGCGAGGGCAGAAGAAGATGTGGTTCCGGAAATCTCAGCAGGCCCGGACCGCTCAGGACTCCTTCTCCCCCAGAGGCAGAGGAGAACAAGGTGGATGTTGGCCCAGAGGCAGAGGTGGACCAAAGAACTTCATGTCACTGGAACCCTTTTCCGACCGACCTGTGCAGTAGCCCTGAGGGGTTGCCCGACTGCTCCTCTCTGGAGGCAGTCGGAGGGTGTTTTTCGAGGCACCTGGCTCAATGGGAGTCCATCACGACAGATCGCTGGATGCTTCAGATAATATCCAGAGGCTATTCAGTCCCCTTCATAAACAAGCCCCCTTACTCAAGGTGCCTCCCAGATGTCCCACCCACTCAAAGGGAGGCCGCGGCTTTGGAAATAAAAAAAGCTGTTGGAAAAAAAGAGCCGTCCAGCATGTGCTTCGTGGAGCAGTCTATAGAGGGTGCTGTAGAATAGACCAATGGACTTGCAACATCCACTGTAGAACCCTCAAGTACAGACGAGCATAAGGAATCAGACTGATCAGGCAGTCGGAGGGTGTTTTTCCAGTCTGGATCAGGCATCTACTCCAGGTTCTTTCTGGTGCCAAAAAAGACGGGGGACTTAAGGCCAATTCTAGACCTGTCAACAACGAACCTTTTCATTGCCAAGGAGAAATTCTGGATGGTCACGATACAATCCATCCTGCCCCTCTTGCAGGAAGAGGACTGGATGAGCTCCCTAGACCTTAAGGATGCGTACTACCATATTCTCATGGACAGACGGTCCAGTAGGTTTCTCCACTTTTGGCTAGGGGCCATTCATTACCAGTTCAGGGTCCTACCCTTCGGTCTCAACACAGCCCCCAGGGTGTTCACCAAGGTCATGGCAGTTGTAGCGGCCCACCTGAGGCTGCAGGGCTTACATTTCTTCCCGTACCTAGACGACTGACTCCTCACTGCCCCCACCAGGCATCTACTTTCTCTAGCCAGGGATTTCTTCCTCCGGATGTCACCCCGGTTGGTGATAACCATAAATATCAAGAAGTCTTTCCTCCAGCCTGTTCAAGTGTTAGACTTCATGGGGACCAGGATAGATACCCTCCAGGCTAGGGCCTTCCTAACGTCAGACAGACTTCACAGCATGACTCTGCATGTGCTAGCCCTCTTTCAGTCCCCTGCTCCCCCAGCAGAATTAGTCCTGAGAGCTTTGGGGTCCATGGCGGCAGCGATCAGTCTGATTCCTTATGCTCGTCTGCACTTGAGGGTTCTACAGTGGACGTTGCAAGTCCATTGGTCTATTCTACAGCACCCTCTATAGACTTCCCGATTCCCCTCAGCAAGGTTTGCAGGAACTCCCTCATGTGGTGGCTTCAATCCCAAGCCCTTCGGAAAGGACAACCTTTTGTTATGTCACCACCCCAGGCCACAGTGACCATGGATGCCTCCTGCCTAGGGTGGGGGGGCATTATCCGGGCAGGACTGTCCAAGGCACGTGGACTCAGACCGAGACCGTACTGCATATAAATGTCCTGGAGATGAGGGCTGTCCTTTTGGCGTTGCAGGCCCTTCTTGCCTCTCTTCCTCTGAGGACTATTGCTATCCAGGTGGACAATATGTCAGTGGGCTAGTATATCAACAAACAGGGGGAACCAGGTCTTACCCCTTTTGCCGAGAAGCCATGAGAGTTTGGGAATGGGCGATCTCCACCAACTGCTTCCTGTTAGCAATGCACATTCCGGGTCGGTCCAACATACTGGCAGACAAATTGAGCAGAACTATCCTCTCTCCTTACGAGTGGTCTCTGAATCCTTGTGTAGCGGAACAGATTTTCCTCAAGTGGGGTCAGCCTTGCTGCGATCTCTTCACATCGCCTTCCAACGTGAAGTGCAGTGAGTTTTTCGCTCTAATTCCACCTTTGGGAGAAGCCCCCAGAGACGCTCTAGTCCATGCTTGGCTGCCCGGTCTTCTTTATGCGTATCCTCCACTTCCACTTATGACAAAATTTCTGCAGAAAGCTTGCCAGTTGGGGAGCATGATTATCCTCATAGCCCCATTCTGGCCTCGTCAAGTCTGGTTCCCCTGCCTGCGGTCTCATCTCATAGCTCCACTCTGCATCTTGGATCTTCCGGATCTGATTTCTCATCCCTTGGGAATGGCTCCTCCGAACCTGGACAGTCTTAAGCTCTCAGCTTGGCTGATTCAGTTCCCCTAGTTGCCAGGACTCCCGGTATCTCTTCTCGAGTCAAGTCTATCCTGGTGGCAGCACATAAACTCTCTACCAGGAACATTTACAGTAGCAAATGGAAACGTTTTTCAATTTGGGCTTCACAAAAGAACTTGGATCCTTTCATCGCTCCTATTTCAGTGGTACTGGAATTCTTGTCTCATATTTTTCAGCAAGGGGCCAGCTCATCTACTGTGAAGGTTCAGCTGGCTGCCATTTACCATTTTCATATTTGGGACAACTTTGGTTCCCTCGCTGCTGCCAGAATTTGTAAGACTTTTCTAAAATGCACTTTTCTTTTGAGACTCCCTGTTAGAAATTCATCCCTGCCGTGGGATCTGACCGTAGTTCTTCAGAGATTAGTTGCTCCTCCCTTTGAACCTGCAGCTTCCATTGATCTGAAGTTCTTGACATGGAAGACGGCTTTTTTGGTAGCAATTACTTCAGCCAGGAGAGTGTCGGAGCTTCAGGCTCTCTGTATCAAACCTCCATACCCTTGTGTTTCATAAGGATAGGGTATCTCTCAGGACTAATCCCTCCTTTCTCCCTAAAGTTGCTTCCGAGATGAACATTAATCAGTCCATTAATTTGCCTTTCTTTTTCCCTAATTTCCAGAACAAAGGAGAATATAAACTTCATTTGCTGGATGTTCACAGACAGTTACGTTTTTATTTGCACAGGACGGCTTTCTTTCATAAATCTGATCAACTTTTTGTCTCCTTTGCTAAGCCTTTTCTAGGGAAACCAGTTTCAAAGGTGACTCTCGCCAGGTGGATTTCTAGTTGTATCTTACAAGCTTACAGAGAGTCTGGCTTACCAGAACCAATGGGAGTTCATGCTCATTCTATGCGTTCTATGGCAACGTCTGCTGCATTCTGGTCTAGAGTTTCCCTGGATGACATTTGTTCAGCGGCTACCTGGGCGTCCTCTCACACCTTTATCTCTCATTATAAACTGAATTTGGTGTCTAGAGGAAGGGCTGCCTTTGGCTGTGTAGTGCTCCAGAATATACTTCCTTAAGGGCCTCCCAAGATTCGGGTAGCTGGGGACTGTCCCACAGGTTGCTGATCAAATGAAGTTAACTACTTCAGATAAAGAAGTTATGTACTCACCATAACGTTCCATCTGAGTAGGTAAACTTCATTTGTCAGCAACCGTCCCTCCCTCCTTCCCCCTGACCTTCATGGTTATTTAGCTGAGCTCGAGGTTCGGATTTATGAGCTTTACCTTTCTCCTTGAGTCAGGTGTCTCAGGTTGTTAGTTTGTTTTGTTATTATGTGCAGGTGGCAAATGCGATCTGAGGATTGGAAGGAGGTTGCAGTGTTGTATGGGTAAGGGGGAGGAGTTTGGAGCTCGGATCTTTTTGCTTGGTATGCTGCCGGCTTGGATCGGTGTCGGCTCCGTAACCCACAGGTTGCTGACAAATGAAGTTCACCAACTCAGATGGAACGTTATGGTGAGTACATAACTTCTTTTTTTCATAAATATATTGCTTCATAGCTGACATCTAAAACCTGTAACAGTTCATGAAATCTTGACCCCTTTTAGACCTTTATAATTTACCTCCTCTTACTGACACAGAAAAAGAAGCAGAGAAGAGCTTTTTTCCTGAAAATTTTTACTTTATGCTAAAGAAGACTAAGAATAGCCTAGTGACAAGGTTCGTAGGTAGTTACTTGACTTTTGGTCTTGGAGATCAGCGAGGAGCTTAGCACAATTTCGTAATTGTCACATAGTATTGCCTGGTTAAATGACTTGCTTAGATTCACACAGTAGGCAAAAGAACTATAGGAAGAAGCTCATTAACAGCTCATACACTTAATCCTCTGTACTAACTTCCAAGCAACAAGCAAACTTCACAAAGACCATAACTGTCGCCAGACTCAAACTCCAGAACCTGCAGCAGTCACGCAGTAACTCTAGTCACTGTATTACTGTGTAAGAATTCTGAAGCCATGTGCTGTCTGTTGTATTCATGTTACTTCTCAAAAGTCACAGAACTTCTTCCTTAGTTGGTCATTGCTATTGTAATAAGGAGTTTGCACTTTCTGATTTGAATTTGCATTTTTCAGACTGAGGAGGGCTTCGACAGAAATTGTGGATGAGTGTTTTTGGAAGAGAAAGGTGCCTGCGCTACCTGAATCAAAGGTGTACTCAGGATATTTAAATGTCTTCTAAATCTCCTGCAAGTATCAGATGAGATTTCTGTCGTGTGACTTTCATGGGGCCATATCTCTCAGCTGACTTTGAATTTGGTCCACTATTTTACTCTGTCCCTCATAAAATGATTTTCTTTCTTTCTTTCCTGTGCGAAAAGGTGATTAATTAGTTTCTGTAAAAATGGTATTTATTATAGTTGCATAATTTTCTTTTACTTCAGAAATTGCATGTAAATTCATATCTTACTTTTGTCAACATTGTAAGCCAATGTAAAGTGTCCCAGATTTAGAGTGTTTTTCCTGATTACAGTATGCTTTATTTGTTTCTGGGGATAAAACTGAGACCTGTGAATGGGAAATAAATGTTTTAAGGAGGGATTGATTGCACCAACAGAAGCAGTACTGTAGAGGAGACAAAATGACAAGACAGATAGTCGACTGTGATAATGGCAGCTTAAAGGCCAGGGAACAATTAAGTCTCCTAGAGGATGAGATGATCAGTGAAAGACTGAAGTGATGGTAGAGACTGAGTTAGCCAGGAGGACATAATCTGGTTGTGGGATATAACTTGGTTTTACCAAGGACCTTATTAAATAGATGTTCTAATTAGATTTTTTTAAATTTAGCATGGACAGTGCAGTGTTCTTTCATAGCTGGGTTGCTTTGTACTGTGCCTACATATAGACATTTTGGTACTTTAAAAGTAAAATAAAGCCAAGTAATTTATGGGTGAAATCTGCACTCTGCTTGCTAGTTGTGGCACCGGAAGGCTTGTCAGGCCTGGACAGTTGCAGTTGCATAGTTACTTCATCTTGTTCAAAGAAAGTGGAAAAAGAGAAGAGTTTGGATGGCAGAGGCTAAAGTCTGAGATTATGGACAGTTGTGACTTTGTGATCTCGGGGGAAGCAGGAAGCAGGACAGACTCCTGATGACATCTGCTGTTGATGGGGAAAAATGATAGCTTCCCAGATCTTTCATCAGTTCAGGAAGTAGCAAAAGGGTGTAAAATAGCCTTTTCCACTTCATTGTTGGAGTCCAGTAGTAATGTGAAGAAATGTTCGGCTTCCCCATTCCGAATGTAGGGGAGGAAATAATGAAGGCACATTTAGGAAAGTCTAGGCTAAGAGGCCGCGCATCGGTCTGTGTGTATAACATGTGTAGTATAGTGGCAGCTGGTCCTGTTAAATGTACTAATTTAGAAAGGGTCAGGCAGCATAGTGTGGAAGGCCCCTTTAAGGAGACTAACTTAAAGTCAAGGAAGGAGGTTCGAGTCGGTGAGTAACAGCTACACACTCAGAAAGTTAAAGTCCGCTTCTCTGATGCAGGTTAAGATTTGTGACCTTTGGGTCTGCAGAGGATCCTGGGAGGACTCTAGCTGAAGGTATGTATACAAAATGGAAGAAAGTAGGCAATCTGGAGGGTGTCCCCATGAGAGGAGTGCACTAAACTATTGAGAAGAAAAGTCAGATGGATTTTCATGACCTTTGCAGAATGAGAAGCTGTTTTGGGATTATCTGTGTTAGTGAAATTGTAAAAAAAAGTTGTTCTGCTGTTATGAGGTCTTTCTAAGTACTGGCTGTTTTATTTTGCTAGCTTCTATGCCAGAGGCCTGCCTATAAGGAAATGATTCATGTGAGTGTAATGAAATAGTGATTTTGACCTCAGTGTGAAAAGCTTGTATAGCAGGAACACTCCAGGAGAATGTTATTTCTTCCTCTGTAAATAGTGTTTTGTTATAAAACATTAATAGCATTGAAGTTGAAGATGAAATTGAATGTGCTAAGAGATAAAGTAGGTAGTATAGCCACAACATAGGAATTGTGTGAAGTTTTCTGCTAGAATATTCTCCATTTGTAATAGTGTCAGAGATAGGATTGTAGATGACCGATGGCATTTGGTACATGCTACTATGCATAATGCAGGATTCTACAGCAGCCAGAAATTGTTTATCTGCTTGAAACCATGACTATGTATTATAAAAGTTTAAATCCTCATTTGTATAATGAACATATGTATAAGATAGCCTGCTATATTTTGTTTTGAAATGAGCCGAAAAGAAAAAAAGTTGAAATTTTTAACGGGGGGGCTACTTTTATTGAGAAAGAAAAGTTGTGAGCATGGCCTAGCTTGCAATGGGAGGGTGTAGCTATATAAGCAGTGTTGGATCCTGGTTATTTATTTATTTATTTATTTATTTTTAGTAGCAGTAGGGCTAGGATGAATGTCATCAGATGGATTTATATTTTGGTGCTAAAACCCGATCAAGTATATATGCACAGAGGTGTATATTAGACCAACAAGTAGTTGTTGTGGAGTAATGCAGACTGTAGGTTGGGGCATGTAACATGAGGAAAATCTGAATCACAGCCTGTTCCAGATAACCTCCTTCATGTGCTTTTGTTTGTGTCGCTTATAAAAAGTGACTACAGCATTTGGCTATCTGTCCATGTAATTATGCATTCATTTTATATTTGTTATTCCTGCAGACCTTTTTTAATACTCGTCCAGGGAGCACTATTTGGTTAGGTGACTTGCTCCTATGCACAGTAGGTTAGGCAAATGAAGACAGAGGGCTCAAACTCTGGACTTAGGGAAATGGCTCAACAACAGCTCGTAGCCTTAATTATCTCTGCTAACTGCCAGAAAGTTTTTAGTGGCAAGCAGCTGAAGTTGTAGAGAAACTTCTCTGCAGGTCTTCCTGCTGCTGGAAAATGCTGCATGTTTTGTGGGGGTAGACCAATTTGCCGTTAGGACTTAATCACTTTTAGATATCTATGGCACAGCATATAACAGAGATCCATGCTTAACCCTCTGTGACATCTGGATGTCTGGAAGAGAGATGTAGAATGCATCATTAAATGGTCCTTTCAGCTAATATATTTTAGTGTTTACTTTTTACTGCTGATTCCATTTTAGTAATTTTTACCATCAGGTGATTTTACATTTTGTACTGATTTAACTCCTTTATTATGTCTTTAAGTTAGAATCATTTCACTCTGTGCTAAAATATTCTGATTATGTTCTGAAAAGTCATTGCTTAGTTGGCACGTATGGGAAAGTTAATTTGATATGCCCATGAACACTCGTTATGTGACAAAGGAAATAAAACACATTTCCCCTTGAGAATTTTACATTTGTTTGTAGTTTCATTTCTTCTTAAATAATGAACATTTTTCTTTCAGTGTAACATGTTCATTTAAATCTTTGACAGGGTTATTAAGGCTTGAAATTATTTTTTTTTTCCAGCAGATGAATTTAAGAATCACTTTGTGGGCATAAGCTACCAATAGACAAGAGCCTGTGTCTTAGTGGGTTACCCAGCACATTATTCTTTTTTTCTGTTACTGGTGCTTATGCATTTCCACTTGGTGTACAACATATGAATAACTAAGCTTAAAAAGCCTTAAATGTATTATGCAAAGCTAGTTATTCCAGACATTACATGCTTGCCTTTCAAACAAATCCATTCCTTAACTCACCATAAGTTGAATTTTGATGATGAACATAGATAAGTATTCATCTCAATTTAGATTTTATCATTTAGTTGATGTGAAGTATAAAGTGGCAATCTGTTGATGTTCATCATGTTTCACTGCTGCAGTCATTACACTTGGGTTATCCTGCCATCAGGCGGTCTCGCAGTCGGCCAGAGTTCCAAAGTCTTGGTCCGGCGTCGGTTGCTGTCGCTTTTTCCCTGACGTCAGTGCGACAGGGATATATAAGATGCAGCCGATGCCATTTTTTTTTCAGTCTTTCTTGCCGCACAGTGCCCGAAGCAAAAGCAGTTCGCAAGTGCTGGTCGGCCGAATCCTGAGATTTTTGAAGTCGAATTTCAGAACCGAAGTCTTCAATAAAGCTAAGTACCCCATTGGGGAAACTTTTTCTTGCCTCAGACCGATGTCAGTAAAAGATAATAATTGCATTTCTTGTGGGAAGCAAATACCTCATAAGGATTTTCATTCTTACTGTATTCCATGCCTAAGCCCAGACCACGACGTCACTAGTTGTCGGTTTTGTGCTAGATTTAACAAGCGCACTATTAAACATCGGTTTGATTTTGCTCACTATTACTTTGGCCAGAGGTTCAGTTATACCATGCCTTCGGAACAACCAACGACCGGAATTCACAAAAAACGCAAAGACAAAGATAAGGACAGGCATCCGAGGTCCAAAACCGACGATGAAGCCTCATCTAGGCCAGTCGCCGGCTCGCCGGTTTTCAGTGAAGCGCTTTCGCAGCCCCTGACACCCGCTACCTCAGAGCCACAGGCCAACTCTGACTCCCACGTGGAGATTTCTAGGCCTCTGGAAACTCAAGGTATTGGGCTTATGAAAATTAACCCCTCAGATGGGTCCAGAGCCGCTGAGCAGGCATCGGCTTCTGAGGGTGTTTTCAGACTTTCACAGATTACCATCAAAACTACAACTAAATCTAAAACTCCATTAAAGACAAAGAAACAAGTACAGCATTCACCTGGGCAGGCCTCCATGCCTAAAAAACAGATGCTCAAAATGGCCGAAGACCTAATTACTCTAATCAGGGGTTCCCATCCCCCTCCTGATAAAAGGCCTAGCCAGGATACAGACTATGATTCCTCTGACCAGGTTTCCATTTCTTCTGATTCCTCTTCAGACCACGGATACTCTTTACCCCCTATGAGGACTCTGATGCTGAAGAATCAATCCCGTCAGCCTCTCCTCCTGAGGATTACTCTTTTGGGGAAACTTTACATACCATGAGGGAGCATTTCCATTGGGAGAGCCAGGATTATTCAGAATCCAAGAAAAGGCTCAGAGATTTTCTTTTATTGCCTCAGCACAGGCCCCTTGCTATTCTGCCTGTGTTGGATATTGTGGATGATGTGTTCTCCAAATCCAGTTTGACTCCTGATTCTTTGCCCCCAGCACCAGTCAAGCCAGATGGGTACTACAGAGTCCCTGACTCTCACAATTTGCTTTATAAAAACCCTGCTGCTGACCCAGAAACTATTTCCCAGGGTCCTAAAGGGGTAAAGGCTTCCACTGCTAAAAATCCAGTTCCCTCTGACAGGGATTCTAGAGCATTAGACAGATGGGGGAAGAAAGTTTACACTTCTGCAACTTTAGCAGTAAGGGCTTTAAATTGCCAGTTCCACATGCTTAAATACCAACAATATGTACTGTCTTTGTTAAAACAGAAAATGCTTACAAGCTCAGAAGGTCCTGATTATAAGGAAATGCAGGATTTATTGCATGCAGCGGAACAAGTGGGAAAACATACTCTTCAATGTGGTTTTGATTCATTAGAGGCTTCTTGTAGAGCCGCAGTTACAGGATCTGTGATTCAAGGGCTTGCTTGGTTAAAAGAACAAGGTTTACCTGATCATGTTAAGGCAAAATTATTGGATGCTCCTTTACAGCATATCTTGTTTGGTGTTAAGGCAGAAGAGGTATTAAAGAAAATGGAGGATAAGGCAAAATCTATGCAAACAGTGAAGGATTTCTTACAGGTACAGCCACCTCTATTTAGCAGAAATTGGCCTTCTAAAAATTGGTCCTTTCCACTGTCAGACAGGCCACAAAGAGGCAGATACAGATGCCCAAGAGGCAGATCTCAGCCCCAAGGCTCTTACAGACCTCGACAGTGGGGTGCTTCAACTCCCAAAGGAGGAGAAGACAAGTCACAACCTTATAGGAAACAGTCACAATGACTTCCCCCATCAAATGCCAAGCACTTGCCTTTTGGCCACCCCCTTAGGGGGAAAACTAGCACTTTTTTCACAAAATTGGCATATAATCACCCAAGACAAATGGGTACTGAATATTGTGTCTCAAGGTTACAGGTTCCACTTTCACACTCTACCAAGGCCAAAAGGAATGCCAGACCTGCCACAAAATCAAAGGGCAGAGGCACAAAAACAAATTACAGCCCTCGTGGACATGAGAGCTATTCAAAAAGTGCCAAAACAGGAACAAGGACAAGGATTTTACTCAAGACTTTTCTTGGTCCCCAGAAAGGAAAAAGCCTGGAGACCCATACTGGACCTATCTATTCTAAGTACTTACCTGGATGTTCCGAAATTCAAAATGTTGACACTACAGCAGCTTCTTCCCATACTGGGCAAGAAGGCTTGGCTGGTTTCCTTGGACCTCAAAGAGGCATACCTGCATGTCCCAATCAGACAAAATTGCAGAAGATACCTCAGATTCATAGCTGGCACAATGCATTATCAATTCTCTGCACTTATCTTTGGCTTATCTACTGCGCCCAGGGTTTTCACAAAATGCCTGGCATCAATAATTGCATTTTGCAGACAAAAAGGAATTCAAATATATCCCTTCTTGGACGACTGCCTTATTCAAGCAGAGAGCAAGGACATTCTTCTAAAGCATCTGGCGTCAAAACTAGTGCCCTCACAAGAGATAATATTTGCTGGGTGTCAGCTTAAACACAACGGCCCAGATGGCTTATCTCACGCCAGACAAACAAAGACAACTGACTCAGTACTTTCAATTGATGACAACAAAAACCCAACTCCCTGCAAGAAAAATTCTGCAGGCCTTGGGGTTCATGGCATCCTGCATACTACTAATACCATATGCCAGACTGCATATGAGGAAATTACAATGGTACCTAAAAAGTGTGTGGACTCAACACTCTCACAATTTACAAACAGTAATATCACTTTTATTCCCTGCCTACAACAGGAGTTTCGATGGTGGGCACAGGTATGTCACCACAACAAGGGACAGCCTTTCACTTTACCCACAGCCAGGCAGACACTAACAACAGATGCTTCGGATTACGCCTGGGGAGCACACATGGCAGGAAAATGTATTCAGGGCAAGTGGGCCGCAGACCAAATGCATCTTCACATCAATCAAAAAGAGATGCTAGCTGTACAAAATGCCCTAACAGCTTTCAAGGACCTTCTGCATCCAGGGCAACTACTACTAAAGACGGACAACACCACAGTTATGTGGTACATAAACAAGCAAGGGGGCACCCATTCCCATCCCCTCTGCAGACAAGCCATGACTTTGTGGAACACAGCACTGACCTATCAAGTTCATCTGCAAGCACAATTCCTGCCAGGAAAGAAGAATACTCTGGCAGACGATTTAAGCAGAAACATCATGGATCCTCATGAGTGGAAATTAAATCCACAAGTATTCAGCATGATAACACAAAAATGGGGGTGCCCAGACATAGATCTTTTTGCCTCCCCTCTGAACTGCCAACTGCAGAAATTCTGCACAAGGACTTACCACCCACAAGCATGGAAAGTGGATGCTCTCTCGTTCAACTGGAAAACCCTAAAAGTTTATGCCTTCCCACCACTGCCTCTCCTTTCAAAGGTACTCCTAAAAGCCAGACAAGAAAGGTCAAAAATGATCCTGATTGCCCCAGACTGGCCACGCCAGCACTGGTACCCAATCTTAAAGAACTTGGCTCAAGGCCCAGCATGGATTTTACCTCAAATTCCTCAACTTCTGACTCAACAAAACAATCAGATCCTGCACAGCCAGCTCAAAACCTTAAACCTGGCTGCATGGCAGATTACTTAGCCAAGCAACCAACACCTCTCTCTAAAGCTGTTATGGATGTTATTTTGGAGGCCAGGAGGCCCAGCACCAGGAAACCCTATTCAGAAAAGTGGAAGAGATTCTGCGCCTGGAACCAGGCTCAAAGCTTTGACCCTCTTGTTCCAAATATTCCTCAGATATTACAATACTTAACTGAGATGCTGGACAAAGGCCTATCATTTTCATCCATTAAGTTCCACGCCTCTGCCATCTCAGCTCTTTACAACACGGATCCTCCTATTTTCTCTCATCTGTTATTAAAACAGTACCTCAGAGGGGCTAAAAACACAAGACTGCCCCGGAAAGCACCAACACCAACTTGGGACTTCAACTTTGTCTTGGAAAAACTAACTTTACCTCCTTCTGAGCCAGCCAATACAGCAGAATTAAAATATGAGTCATGGAAAACTGCTCTGCTTCTAGCATTAACCTCAGCATGAAGAGTCTCAGAGTTACAGGCACTAATGGCAGTGGAACCATTCATCATTTTTCATCAGGGCAGGGTTTCTTTAAGAACAAACCCCATATTTATGCCAAAGGTGGTATCCAGTGTGGCTCTTAACCAAACTATTCACTTGCCAACATTTTATCCAAATCCCCAAAATAAGGGGGAGAGACTTCTGCACTCATTGGACATAAACAGGCAGATGTTCATCGTGTTACCCTGCTGTAGTCATCACACTTGGGTTATCCTGCCGTCAGGCGGTCCCGCAGTCGGCCCGAATTCCAAAGTCTTGGTCCGGCGTCGGTTGCTGTCGCTTCTTCCCTGACGTCAGTGCGCCAGGGGTATATAAGAGGTATCCGACGCCATTTTCTTCAGTCTTTCTTGCCGCGCGGTGCCCGAAGCAGAAGCAGTTCGTAAGTGCCGGTCGGCCGACACCTGAGATTTTCGATTTGAATTTCAGTCCGAAGTCTTCAATAAAGCTAAGTACCCCATTGGGGAACATTTTCTTGCCTCAGTCCGATGTCAGAAAAAGTTAACAATTGCATTTCTTGTGGGAAGCAAATACCTCATAAGGACTTCCATTCCTATTGTATTCCTTGCCTAGGCCCAGACCACGACGTCACAGGTTGTCGGTTTTGTGCTAGGTTTAATAAACGAACTATCAAATGCTGTTTTGACTTCGCACGGCATTACTTTGGTAGGAAATTTAATTATATCATGCCGTTGGAGCAGCCGACAACCGCCATACATAAAAAAACGCAAGGATAAAGATAGGCAGCCTAGGAACAAGCCAGACTCTGAGGCCTCAGCTGGGCCTGTCGCTGGTTCTCCGGTTTTCAGTGAGGCGCCTATGCAGCCCCCGATGACCGCAGAACTGGAACCCCAGACAGCTGTGGATTCCCAAGCGGAGCCTACTAGGCTGACGCAGCCATCTTCCGACACCGGAGAGACAACGGTGCAGTGGAAACACCTTCGGTTGCAGAAGGTGTCTTTAGACCGACTACACTCACCATTAAATCTTATGCTAAGCTTAAAACTCCTTTAAAACCTAAGAAAACTGTACATCAGTCTACAGTTCAAGGCCCCATGCCTAAGAAACAGATGCTTAAGAAGGCTGAAGATTTGATTACCCTTATCAGGGGTTCCCATCCCCCTCCTGATAAAAGACCAAGACAAGAGGAGGATTATGCATCCCCTGACCAGGTTTCACTCTCCTCAGATTCTTCTGAGGAACAGGATTACACTTTTCCACCTTATGAAGACTCTGATGCTGAAGACTCTATTACCTCAGCATCTCCCCCTGAAGACTACTCCTTTGGGGAAACTTTACTTACCATGAGGGAACATTTCCACTGGGAAGGCCAGGATTACTCAGATTCTAAGAAAAGGCTCCGATAGTTCCTTTTACTACCCCAGCACAGACCTCTTGCTATCCCACCTGTTTTAGATATTGTGGATGATGTTTACTTGGAGTCTAGTTTAAATCCAGACTCTCTACTTCCTGCTCCAGCCAAACCAGACAGATACTACAGAGTACCTGACTCACACAAATTCCTGTATAAAAGCCCTGTAGCTGACCCAGAAACAATTTCCCAGGGTCCTAAGGGAGCTAAAGCTTCTATTGCTAAAAATCCTGTGCCCTCTGAAAGGGATTCCAGAGCCCTAGGTAGATGGGGAAAGAAAATATACACCTCAGCAACTCTGGCTATGAGAGCATTAAATTGCCAGTTTCACATGTTGAAATATCAGCAATTCCTACTGTCTCAGTTAAAACAAAAAATGAGCACACATTCAGAACAGTCTGAATTCAAGGAAATGCAGGATCTGTTGCATGCAGCTGAACAGGTGTGCAAACATACTTTACAATGTGGATTTGATTCATTGGAAGCTTCCTGTAGAGCAGCTGTTTCTGGGTCTGTCATACGTAGACATGCTTGGTTAAAAGAACAAACCCTACCTGATCATGTTAAAGTAAAATTATTGGATGCACCTTTACAGCAGGATGTATTATTTGGAGTCAAAGCAGCTCCCCTGCCCCCCGTGGGAGTGGTTACTGACTTGAAACTGTAGTTTTATTGACCAGTAGGGGTCATTTCCAAAACTCCTTCATCCTCCTCTCTTAAAACCTAGTTGCCTCGTGGGTTTGGCGTCTTTTCAGGCTTGTTGGCTGTTGGTGAAGCACCCACCAAGAGGAGAAAACGCTGAGAGAAGAAGGGAGCCACTTTTGAGATTTTAAGTATTTTTTCTCTGTTTATTTGCTAAGTTTTTCCTGCATAGTTGCCTAGTTTGAGCATTTTCTGGCTTGTTAAACTTGATTTCTGCATTAGTAGCTGTATGTAGAGCACAACCAAAAGCTGTTTACTGAATTTCCAGTTTGCACTTAATTTTAAAAACGTTTTTTTCTCAAAACTTGCATATTTTCTGTCTTTGACCTAGCACTCTTGTGTGCGGTCATTTACTGCACTGTTATAGCTTGATATTACTTGTGAACCTCTGCTATCTCTGAAAAAACAAAAAAAAATCTTGCTTTTTTCCCACTTTTCTGAGATTTAAAAAAGTTCATTTACAGGCCTGCTGTTCCTGAGCTGTTTGTAAGTTTCTGTGAGGCCATTTTTGCTTGGGCTAAAGGAAAGTCTCTCTGTTGATCAGTGGAAGTGAAAAACATTGAGCAGCTCCCCTGCCCCCCGTGGGAGTGGTTACTGACTTGAAACTGTAGTTTTATTGACCAGTAGGTGTCATTTCCAAAACTCCTTCATCTTCCTCTCTTAAAACCTAGTTGCTTCGTGGGTTTGGCGTCTTTTCAGGCTTGTTGGCTGTTGGTGAAGCACCCACCAAGAGGAGAAAATGCTGAGAGAAGAAGGGAGCCACTTTTGAGATTTTAAGTATTTTTTCTCTGTTTATTTGCTAAGTTTTTCTGCATAGTTGCCTAGTTTGAGCATTTTCTGGCTTGTTAAACTTGATTTTTGCATTAGTAGCTGTATTTAGAGCACAACCAAAAGCTGTTTACTGAATTTCCTGTTTGCACAGAATTTTAAAATAGTTTTTTCTCAAAACATGCATATTTTCTGTCTTTGACCTAGCACTCTTGTGTGGGGTCATTTACTGCACTGTTATAACTTGATATTACTTGTGAACCTCTGCTATCTCTGAAAAAGCAAAAACAAAAAAAAAAACTTGCTTTTTTCCCACTTTTCTGAGATTTAAAAAAAGTTCAGTTACAGGCTTGCTGTTCCTGAGCTGTTTGTAAGTTTCTGTGAGGCCATTTTTGCTTGGGCTAAAGGAAAGTCTTTCTGTTGATCAGTGGCAGTGAAAAACATTGAGCAGCTCCCCTGCCCCCCGTGGGAGTGGTTACTGACTTGAAACTGTAGTTTTATTGGCCGTATTGGGTCAATTCCTGGCTCTATCCAGCCCCTGTTATCAAGCACGCTTTAGCGTGGAGTTGCCACTAGAGCAGCATCGGGCAGCGCCAGTTAAACAAGGTTAAACTTTTTCTGGCTCCACAAAGTCTGTTCTTCATTTTTTCCCTTAGAAGTGCTCTACTAGTAATCTAAACAGTATATCCCTTAACTAAAAAGCGCAGCACTTGTTCCTAAAAAGCTTTTTTTTTTCCTCCAAAAAAAAAAAAAAAAAAAGCTCAGCACTTGTCTTTAAAGCATCTTCTTTTCAGCCTTAGCACTTCTGTATTTTACAAAGTCCCTCACTAGCGAACCCCCCCCCCAGGAGTACCCACTTCCTTACTAAGTCCTCTCTCATTCAGTTACACCCCAAACTTCTTAATTTCTCTAGCATGTCGAAGGGCCAGATGCTGGCGTCCTCTCCTGTCCAGTTGGTAAATCTGGGAATATTGAGGCAATGTTACAATTGCCTCATGTACACAGACAGCCCTCTCCTCCTCCCACATAACACAAATACTTGCGAGAGATTCAGCTATTTAGTCAAACTGGAGGCTGAGCTCTCTCAACTCAGGACTGGCAAGACCAGACAGGAGAAGAAGGCAACTACACACACCACAAAACCAGTCTCACATAAAGCTATCACAACAATGAATCAAACACATAAACACACAAAGACATACTCGGAGGCTCTGAGCAAAAATTTACCTAAACAGCAGAGGCCTCCAAAGCAGACACCCATGCAACCGCCACCTCATGACACACCACAGGCAACACATAAAACACAAAATCAGTGTGCAAAGCAGTCACAGCCCTTAAGGCCAAATACAACACCAAACATACTTGTCATAGGTGACTCCATAGTCAGACACACTGATGTCCCACTCACCAGGCTGAACAAGGAGAGGGTCACAGTAAGCTGCCTATCGGGCTAGAATCCGCCACATAACACAAGCACTCGGGTCACTCCACAGCAAGTACAAATATGACACAGTCATTGTCCATGCTGGTGTGAAAGACCTGAGACGTACCTCCCTGGACTACATGAAAAGAGACATAGAGGAGCTCTCTGATTATGTAGCCCAGGCAGGTATGACCCTGACCCTGAGCAGCATCCTTCCTTCACCAAGAATGATGCCACAACATAGAGACAAGATGATCAGCTTTAACAATTGGCTTAATTTCTGGTGTCATTCAAAGGGGATCCAGTGTCTGTCTGCCTGGGATGACATGCTTGACAAGCCACGCTGCTTCGCAAAGGACGGCTTGCACCTGTCACCCCTGGGATTCCGGATATTGGCTAAGGCTCTTGCCACCCCCATAGTGCCTTTTTTAGGCAAGGCTCAAATTCTAAACCTACCACCCTAGAAAACAAAAATGGGAAGAAACTAAGGGTAATGATGCTCAATGCCAGATGTCTAAATCTCAAAATGCACGCACTCGAGGCCCTTCTCAGTATGGAGAACATCGATGTCTGTGCTGTGACTGAAACCTGGTTCAAGGCTCCTGAGAGCACCCCGGCACTATCAGGTTTTACCTCATATCATGCGTTCCGGCCCCAAAACCCAGACCACACCACAAAAGGAGGGGGTGTATCCATATTCATCAAGGATACCCACACCTTCAGGTTGGTGGCAATGCACGAAGCATCGTAAACCATCCAGGTGCAATTAACCATAGGCAAAACTGCTCTACAATTTGTAGCATGCTACAGGCCACCCTCTCAAACTCAGGAACCCCACACAGCCTTCCTGAAGACACTGGAGGGTATAAATGTATCTCCAAACACCATTATATTGGGTGACTTCAACTACCTGAATATAGACTGGGAACATTACTCAAGCCCAAACTTTCTAACCCAAAGGTTCCTGGAGTTCATAAATTCAAATGCCATGGAACAACTAGTCACCGTTCCCACAAGAGGAGAAAATATACTAGATCTCATCATCACAAACATGGGGACAAAATGCTCCACACCGGAAGTATATCCCTCATTGGTGAGATCAGATCATAAACTAATCTCACTGGATATCCACATCCCGCCCCCACCCCAAACAGAAAAGACCACAGTGAAGAACTTCTCTAAAGCAAACTTCACACTACTCAAGACTGGTGTGGTATCCTTCAAGGCCCCCGAGCCAGTGGAAACCACAACCCAAGCTGCGGAAGCCCTTACAAATGCCTTCTACTAACACCTCCAGGACTGCATGGATTAGGCAATCCCTAGTAAAACCAAGACTCTTTCCACCAAGGGCAAATGTCCAGTCTGGTGGACCCCAGCCATAAACAAACTTTACAATAAGAGGAGAAAGCTGTTACATGATAGAGCAAAATCCATAAAAGAGAAGACACCTTTGATCATTATTAGTAAAAAAATACGTGCACTCATGAAATCATCCAAGGCCAACTTTGAGAGAAAAATTGCCATAGATTCAAAAGACAATCATAAGGCCTTCTTCAGCTATGTTAGAAACCTGGGTGGAAACTCCCAGATATGCTCAGAATTAGTCCAAAATGATACAAAAATCACTGAACCCACAGACATTGCCAACATACTGGCAGACAGGTTCAGTGCAAATATCACCCCCCTCTCCCCCCCAAAAGGAGAGATAACTATCCCAGCGGAGTGCAGCCTCCCAGACATCTCCAATGCGCAGGTGAAAGCTGCTCTCTCTAAAGCTAAAAACACAGCATCAATGGGACCGGATGGTGTCCCCGGCTGTGTGCTACACGAACTCGATGAGAAACTAAACCCGCACATAAGGCAGCTGTTTAATCTTAGCCTTACCACAGGATATGTGCCCAAGGAGTGGCGTACGGCAACTGTGGTCCCACTCCACAAAGGCGGTGCCTCTACGGACCCTGGTAATTACCGCCCCATCAGCTTAACAAGCCTGGTCTGCAAAGCTATGGAGAGGATCATAATGGAACTCATAAACAAAGACATAGGGGACTTGCAGACATTGGACCCGACCCAGTTTGGCTTTGTCAAAGGCAGATCATGCCTTTTGAACTTGGTCGACTTCTTCGAAACAGTCACCAAGGCCATTGATGAGGGAAAGGCAGTCCATACAGCCTACCTTGACCTTGCAAAAGCTTTCGACACAATACCCCACTCGGGTATTATAGAGAAACTTACCAGCTTAAATGTAAACCCATATGTCACAAGATGAGTTGCAAACTGGCTAAAGGACAGAACCCACAGGGTTAGAGTAGCTGGCGCCATGTCAGACTCCAAGCCGGTCACAAGTGGTGTCCCACAGGGCTCAGTCCTTGGCCCCCTGTTGTTCGGCATCTACTTCTCAGAAGTACAGGCTAACATAGGAGGACTATGGCTGACAAAGTTTGCAGATAACTGCAAACTGGGAGCCATAGTGGAAAGTACATCGGACACAGATATCCTTCAGAGGGGTCTCACGGAAACTGATAGCTGGTGCCAGAGCCATGGCCTGAAGTTAAATGCCAAAAAATGTATAGTCATACCCTTCAGGAAAAACAAGGTAACCCCAAGCTACCATATATGTGGCAATCCACTAAGCACAGAAGAGGTTATCAGGGACCTGGGGACCCAGGTTGACAGTGGTCTTTCTTTTGACACTCACATTGCTAAAGTGGTTAGAAAAACCTTCTACATTGCCCACCTGATCATGAAGGGATTCACATCCAGATCAAGTGAGGTCATTGTTCCCCTGTACTCTTCACTTATCAGACCAATGATCGAGTACAATGCCCCATTCGGGATGTATCTCACCCGACACCTGCAGCAGTTGGAGAGACCCCAAAAGTTCCTCACCAAAAGGATAAAGGGACTCCAAAATCTGTCATATGCTGCCAGACTGAAGAAACTCCAGCTCTATTCAGTCACATACCGTCTGCTCAGAGGTGACCTGTGCCTGACATACAAGGCCATGTCCAACCCGGAATTAATGGACATGCTCCACCTCAAAAAAATCCAAATCTACCAGATCCACTAGAGCAAGCGACTTAAACCTTAGCACGGATATAAATAGGACATGCTGGAGGGATAGATTTGTCACCCAGAGACTCCCTATGTTGTGGAATAAAATCCTGGTCCATGTGAGGCAGAGCACCTCGCTGGCTCTGTTCAAGAGAAATCTTGACCAGTGGATGGGAGATCGTAGGTTTACCCCGGGAATCATCTCTGTGTCACTGCTGGACAGAGGCACAGCAAACTAATGGGCACAGTATTTTTTAACATAAGGGGTGGCGTAAGCCACAAAAACTCTGGGCTAGGCTTATAAATGCCTTAGGGCAGATAGCCTAGTATAAACCTATGAACCTATGGAGGATAAGGCAAAGTCTATGCAGACGGTCAAGGATTTTTTACAGGTACGACCCCCTCATTTCAGCAGAAATTGGCTAACAAAAAACTGGTCCTTTGCAGCTTCTGACAGATCACAGAGGGGCAAATACAGATGCCCAAGGGGCAGAGGTCAGTCACAACGCCCTTACAAACCTCGCCAATGGGGTACTGCTACCCAGAAAGGAGGAGAAGACAGGCCCCAAGCTAGCAGAAGACAAACACAATGACTCAATCCTCAAACTACCATGCAAATCTCTCTTGGCAGCTCCCGTGGGAGGAAAATTAGCACTTTTTGCAGACAACTGGCACATCATCACAAAAGACAAATGGGTTCTAAACATTGTCTCTCAAGGATACAGATTCCACTTTCATACCTTACCAAGGATCAAAGGAATGCCACACCTGCCACCAAATCAATGGGCAGTGGCACAAAAACAAATTACAACTCTCATGGACATAAGAGCCATTCAACAGGTACCTATACAGGAGCAAGGACAAGGATTTTACTCAAGACTCTTCCTAGTCCCAAGAAAGGACAAAGCATGGAGACCCATTCTGGATCTTTCAATTCTGAACACCTATCTGCAAGTACCAAAATTCAAGATGCTAACACTACAGCAGCTTCTTCCCATGCTGGGCAAGAATGCTTGGCTAGTCACTTTGGACCTTAAGGAGTCATACCTGCATGTCCCTATCAGACAAAATTGCAGAAGATACCTCCGCTTCATTGCAGGTTCAACACATTATCAATTCTCTGCACTGCCCTTTGGCTTATCTACTGCACCCAGGGTCTTCACAAAATGCCTGGCACCAGTAATTGCATACTGCAGACAAAGAGGAATTCAAATATACCCATACCTGGACGACTGCCTTATTCAAGCAGAAAGCAAGGACATTCTTTTAAAGCATCTGGCATTTGTCAAACACCTTCTAAGTTGCCTAGGGTACACAGTAAACAAAAATAAATCAAAACTAGTGCCCTCACAAAACATAATATTCCTGGGTGCCAGCTTGAATACAACAGCCCAGATGGCTTATCTCACGCCAGACAAGCAACGACAGCTGATTCAATATTTCAAAATAATGGCAACAAAGACCCAACTCCCTGCAAGAAAAATTCTGCAGGCCTTGGGATTCATGGCATCTTGCATACTACTAATACCATTTGCAAAACTGCATATGAGGAAATTACAATGGTACCTGAAAATTGTATGGACTCAGCACAGCCACAGCTTGGAAACAATAATACCACTCATTCCCTGCCTTCAACAGGAGTTTCTATGGTGGGCACAGGCATGTCACCTCAACAAGGGTCAGCCTTTCACCTTACCCACAGCCAGGCAAACTATGACAACAGATGCATCAGACTATGCCTGGGGAGCACACATGGCAGGGCAGTGCATTCAGGGCAAATGGTCTACAGATCAGAGGCCTCTACATATCAATCAAAAAGAAATGCTAGCAGTACAGAATGCCCTAACAGCTTTCAAGGACCTTCGACACCCAGGACAACTAATAATAAAGACGGACAATACCACAGTAATGTGGTACATAAACAAGCAAGGGGGCACACATTCCTACCCTCTACCCTCTATGCAGGCAAGCAATGACCTTGTGGAACACTGCACTGTCTTACCAGGTTCAATTACAAGCACAATTCCTGCCAGGAAAGAAAAACACATTGGCAGACGACCTAAGCAGAAACATCATGGATCCACACAAATGGAAACTAGATCCACAAGTATTTGCAATGATAGCTAAAAAATGGGGATGCCCAGACATATGTTTGCAAGCCCCCACAACCACCAACTTCAAAAATTTTGCACAAGGAGCTTCCATCCACTAGCTTGGAAAGTGGACGCCCTCATTCAGTTGGAAAACATTAACAGTGTATGCTTCCCTCCACTGCCTCTTCTAGCAAAGGTACTGCTGAAAGTCAGATTAGAGAGGCCACAAATGATACTCGTTGCACCAGACTGGCCACGCCAGCATTGGTATCCAGTTTTAAGGAACATGGCCCACGGCCCACCATGGATTTTGCCGCAAATTCCTCACCTGCTCACCCAGCGAGACAATCAGATTCTACACAGCCAGCTCAAGACTTTAAACCTGGCTGCATGGAAAATTACCTAAACAACCAGCCAACACCTTTATCCAAAGCTGTTATGGATGTCATTCTGGAGGCCAGGAGGCCCAGCACCAGGAAAACCTATTCAGACAAATGGAAAAGATTTTGTGCCTGGAACCAGGCTAAAGGCCAAAATCCCCTTGATCCAAACATCCCTCAGATTCTACAATATTTAACTGAGATGTTACACAAAGGACTTTCCTTTTCATCTGTTAAGATCCACGCCTCAGCAATTTCAGCTCATTACAGCACGGATCCTCCTTTATTCTCACATCTACTCCTAAGACAGTACCTCAGAGGGGCTAAGAACTTAAGACCGCCAAGGAGAGCTCCAACACCTACTTGGGATCTCAACTTTGTTCTGGAAAAGCTTACACTGCCGCCCTTTGAACCAGCTTTTTCAGATGATTTAAAATTTCTTTCATGGAAAACTGCCCTACTACTAGCAATAACCTCAGCTAGAAGAGTCTCAGAGCTACAGGCACTAATGGCAGTGGAACCTTTCCTAATTTTTCATCAAGACAGAGTCTCTCTCTACGTACTAACCCTTCCTTTATGCCAAAGGTGGTATCCAATGTGGCCCTAAACCAAACCATTCACTTGCCCACCTTCTTCCCAAATCCACAGAACAAAGGAGAAAGACGCCTGCACTCTTTGGACATTCACAGGCAATTACGTTACTACTTGGATAAAACTAAGGCTTTCAGAAAAACTGACCAGCTCTTTGTAGCCTATGCTACAGGACCACAAGGAAAAGCTGTCTCAAAACAGACCATTTCTAAATGGATAGGGCATTGCATACGTTTCTGCTACACACATCATGGGAAACCGGTACCTGCTAACATTAGGTCCCACTCCACCAGGGCTACAGCTACGTCAGCAGCCTTTCTCAGGGGGGTGCCAACCAAGGATATTCTGGAAGCTGCAACTTGGAGTTCAGTGCACACCTTCACCAAACACTATCACTTAACCTCTATACCCTAAGACTAGAGCTGGTTTTGCCACTGCAGTTTTGCAGGGCCTACTAGCTTCTTCTAACCCTGTTTGACTCCACCTCCCATCCTTAGCTTTGGGATTCAACCCAAGTGTGATGACTGCAGCAGGGTAACACGATGAACATAGTACAGTTTTGTACCTACCATAAATGTAGATGTTCGAGTGTTCACCCTGCTGTCCAGGTTACCCTCCCTCCATCCCCTCTGAACTAGCTGAACTTATCTCTACCACTCTACCCTATACTACCTCTGTGGTGTATTTGCTTGTGCCTAAGGGTTTTGTTTTATTTTTATATAGCTATATGTATATATATATATATATATATATATATATATATATATACATATATATATATGTATATATATATATATATATATGTATATATTGCCTACCTATTGGGGGCACCTGACATCTGGGGTAAGAAAAACTGAAGAAAATGGCGTCGGATGCCTCTTATATACCCCTGGCGCACTGACGTCAGGGAAGAAGCGACAGCAACCAATGCCGGACCAAGACTTTGGAATTTGGGCCGACTGCGGGACCGCCTGACGGCAGGATAACCCAAGTGTGATGACTGCAGCAGGGTGAACACTCGAACATCTACATTTATGGTAGGTACAAAACTGTACTTTACAGTTTCACTGAACATACCAATCATAAATTCAAAATGCGTCCTGTGTTACTTCCCAAGAATGAACATTGGGCATAATGTCACTAAACACGAGAACTGGGAAGAATTTCATAGATAACTGATTACTCCAGTGAATGCATTACTTTTATAATGCAAAGTGTCTGTTGTAAGCCAATTAAAGTATCTGAAGTGGTCTTTTAAAATAAAAACATTTGTGTCTTTAATCAGTGAGAAAAAGAAGGCTGCTAATTTATTTGCAATTATACTACAAAATATATAGTAGGTTTTGTCAGCCATGTGTTAGAGATGGACACTGAGCTTTTTGTTGAGCGTATCGGTTAGATTGGTAATTCTACTTGGAGAAAAGCAAGAACATTTGACTTTTCCTTTGAGGTATTTCCTCAAGGTTTGAGCAGAATAGGAAGGGTAACTGAAGTATTCTAAGATTGAGAGGAAAGAATTCCAAAAGCTTCGTACCCAGTATTGAGAAGCAGTGGTTTGTGCAGTGAAGTTTGTTATGGCGTAGGTAGGGAAATGTTTCAGGTAACAGACAGAGTGTAACAGATATACTGAGGTCAGACACTAAGGGGGCAGGCAAGAAAAGGAAAATGTTTTGAGATTTAGATGTGTAGATAGTAAAATCCTGAGGAAAAAAATGTCGCTTCCCCACTGGTAGTCATTTTTCTTGGAGAGCATGCGGCAGTGGGGTGACATTTTTTGGGAAATAGTAATCTATAGATCTGATTTGCTATTGATTGCAGTAATGATATATTTTTCTTTGATGCAAAAGCTGTTAAAGTTAGAACATACTGTGGCTATGCTAGTAGCTAGTTGCATTTCTACCTTCTAGTGATAGAAAATGAGAATTTTTTCTAGATCAGAAGAAGAGCATTGTTAATTTTTGTTTTGGTGTTTGAGGAAGTGATATTGGAAACTCAGCTGGGGTCAAGACTCATCCATATGTATCTGAAGGTGGAAAGTTAGTTGGAGTCTGTGTTAAGTTTTAAGTGACAGATCTGAGGGACTCTAGACAGTTTGCACTGCATGCCAAAAATCCAAGATTTGGTTTTCTTGACCTTAAGAAGTAAGTTCATTTGTTGAAGTCCTCTTCAGAGCTGGTTAAGACCATTCTCCAATTGGTTTATAATTGTGGAGTGGGGCAGGTCAGATGTGTAGATTACAAAATCTTGCAAAGTGTGCAAAATAGTCCATTTCCAGATGTCTGGCATGGAGTTATTTTAGATGCAAAGTTGTAGATGCTGTGCAGATGATACGCTTTGGATTCTGAGCATAATACAGTGACCCAAGGCCATCTTCTTCTGCTGAGACATCATTGAGAGTTTGCTATCGTAATATATAGATTTCTTTTCATTTTAATGCAAAAAAGTGGAAGGAGTAAAAAGAGGAGGAGTCAGGAGGAAGAATTTCAAGAGGTTATTGTCTAGAAGATATGCATACTCTTTCAAAAATTGTTGAAGAAGAGTAGACCAAGGGATTGTAATGGATCCCTTTTCATTCTTATTACAGTTGTGAGAATGTATGCTTTTTGGCTAGCTTCCAGATTTGTACCTTTTTGCTACTACTTTTGCTAGATTTCTTAGAAATAAAAAAATTTCTCTTGTTTCTGGAGTGTGACCTAATCTCTAGGTGAGCCAAGCAGAGTTACTGAGTTAGAGTAGTACTTTAAACTGTATAGTAATCCAGAGTTTTAAATCACCTAGCTATCGGGATGAAATGGGTTTCTTATTGGCTATGTGCTAATGAATTGATTTGTTGCCTCAGATGGTCAGAAGAGAGTAAAATTAGGGACCACTCAGTGGATTATAGTTCTGTTTTGGAGTGATTTTAGTTTGTTCAGTATTTGGAGGAAGTTAAGTAGTTTTTAAGGTTCCCTATTATATCAGCGAACGCTTAAAATAGTGAATGCTGTTTCATCAACCATTTTAAATCGAAACCGCAAAATCCCGAAAACACGAAACAGCAATTTTTTTTTTCTCAGGGAAAAAAAAATCACTAGGCCATTTTTGGAACTTTGCCATTTCCTTCACTGTGGTACAATCTCAGAGTTGGTATATTTAAGTGGGGGGTGTGTGGAGGCAAATCCCCGCACTTTATTTTGTGTTTTTTTTTTTTTTTACGGAGCAGCAATTTTTTTCCCGGGAAAAAAATCGCTGTTCCATGTCTTCGGCATTTTACCGTTTTGATTTTGTAGGGTTGATTATACAGCGTTTGCTGTTATAATATAGATCCATTTTTAAGGAGTTTTTTTTTTTTTAATATGGAACGGTGAAGTGGATGGGAGGGTGGTCACTGAGTTCAGGAATAGTAGTTACAGTGGAAATAAAATTGGTAGTTTTTATAATGACAGAGTTAAGTAGAGTATTATGACTGATTTTATAATTGTGTTTAATAGGTTTAACAAGTAATTACTTGAGGCTTTGGTTTGTGATGAAGTTGCTGTTGATGCAGTGTTTTAGATGGTCAAGTAGGTTAATATTGAAATTACCTAAACTAGAATATGTTTTTAAATGGGTGCATGGGATGGAGGATTTGCTTATTGAGATGTTTAAATTTCCTGGATAAGGAAGGTGGAAGTAAATATGCAGTGGCTAAATGTATTAAGGAAGAATTCTGAAGGTGAGCCTGACTATGACCTAATTAAGATTGTGGTCATTGAGAGGGTTAGCTTGGAAATGTGATGATTATTATCACATCACAATCAGTATCATGAGACAGTTATGAGCATGGGGGAATTGAAACAGTTATTTTCATAGTATCTGCAGTTTATTCTAAAGGCAGGAAAATGGGCAAATTTGAGATGGGATTCCAAGAGACTGTTTCAGCATAGTGGATGGCTGCTACCATGAAGGAAGAGTTGCCCCGACTTTTCAGGCAGTGCCAGACATTCAGGGAGTATATGCAGCATATCAATAGATATCATTGGAGTACAGGCATTTAAAGACATGTCCTTGGAATATAGGCTGATAGTGGTGTTTTTTGCTCTCTTTCTGCTAAACTCCGTAACTACAACGGTGACAGTAATGGAGAGCCCAGCATACAGCCACATATATGGAACAAGCAGGGACACTCTTAAAAATCACATTTTACACCAGTATATAAAAGTGGCCACATTGTCCCAGCAAATGCCGGACTCCCTACAAATCCAAATGTTGTATATGATGTCCATATTTAGGCTGAGGGTCTGGAGATGTAGAGTTCTGCAGCAAAGTAGAAGGTTGCCATCCTTTAGAGCACAGAGGAGGTTGCTACCCCAAACCTATGGTGTATATGACCTAAAATAATGTGATTCTGTAGCATCCCATGAAAAATGAGGGTCATTATTTAGGCACAAATTGTTGTGGTGTTGGTTCCTGTTGCAGAATAGATTGGGATGACATTAAAAGAAGGCTAAAGTTATTCTTCAGAAGAGGCATATATACTAAGCAGGTCTGCAGTGTCAAAACACTAATGGATTTTAATGCAGGTATTCTTTTGGACAGCTGAATATTGTCTGCATCAGCAAAATACCATCATTTTCAGGGATATTTTGACTCAGAATGATTAAACACATAGTTTGATCTTTTGTGAGTGTTTGATCATGTCTCTATCCCGTCAAAACTCTTTTGTGCTGTTATGCATTTTGCTGTTCTAAGTTTATATTTTTAATGTACTTTCTGAGAAAATGTGTGGATCCTTCCTATAATCTCACTGGTAGATTGGGGGAGGGGTGGCAACTGAGCTTGGGGGAGGGGTGGCAACTGGCTCTTACTTTATATAGAGTTCATATGTATAAAAGGCCCTTTTCCCCATTTTGAACCTTCATGCTTCACAGCATAACGCTGCCTGTTGGCACATTTGTTGTATAGTAAGGGGTTATTGTAGAAGCATGCTTACAACTGTATGCAACTCTTGAGTTTTTCACCATGGCCTTCAAGTTTCTGTTCTGGTCTGCATTGCCAGCATTTACATCCTCTTATAGATATGTCAGAGGTTGCCTAGCCTGGTCTTGGAGTTGTATATTGCCATTATACATGTATATGACAGCTTTGGCATATGTTGTGTGTAAGCCATCATTTGGAACCACTTGTGTTCCTACATGCATTATAAACAGGAACAGGCTTTGCCTGAGTGTATATTGTTTTGGAATCTGGTTCCTGATCTGCACAAGTGGTTCTTACCTGCTGTCATAATCTGTATTTCTGTGATATAGTTCCTGTATAAAAGGAAACCTAATCTCAATAGGACAAAAACTAAATAAAACCTTAAGAAAGAAAACAAGCCTTGGGTGGAGTAAACTGTCATCTAATCTCAAGATGGGACATCAGAAGAAAGTACCGTATGCTGCTGCAGTATGTATGCAAGAATAACTCACAACAATGGCCCCAAATGTACCTTCACACTGACTGTGTGAAACTTGTTATACCTGTAGTTAGTTAGTCTTCCTAACAAATTTAGGCAGCATTTTTGGAGAGGTCAGAGGGGCAAAAACTGTTGTAACAAGTTTTTGGTAGTTTGTTTTGCAATATTGTTTTAGTTAGTCTTTTAGTATATTTTAGTACAATCACCATGTACAGTAATTTTGCTCATTCTTTATAGGAAATATATGAGTAGCATTGTAATCTCTCTTGCTTTTTCAAAAAATGAAGTGTAATTGCACACCAAAACAGCAACTGATGAAACCCTTTTAAAGCACCAGTATTAAAGCATTTGTTTCATGCAGGAAGAATAAGTTGCACCTTACACATCTTTGCTAATTATGTATACGGATTAAGAAACTACTGTACCATACAAGACAGACAACAGTGGGAAGCATATATCTCAACCTGTAAGCACAAGAAATCTGGAAAACCCCAAAAATAATGGGGGGGGGGGGTCAAATGCCCAAAATCAAGGACCAATTTTAAGTATTTGCTCTTATAAACACAGAAAGTTGCTAGAATAACAGATTTTGTGTTAACGAGGTATGAATCATATCATTATTTAGTGACTTAAATCCACAATTATTATTATTTTTTTTAATAAGGAACTGTCCAAAAATATGAAGCAAAAATCTGGACAGTTGAAAACTGTGACATGAGGTACCTTAGCAGTGGATTTGGTGTATATATTCCCCCATATTCACTAATGTAGTAATTAACTTTCTAGGATTACTCTTGCGTTCTTCAGAATTATAGCAAGGACTTGGAAACTGACTTAAGACTGTGCAATGCATTATTCATCAGTCAAAGTTTTTGGTCTGTACTTTTATACTTCAAGCTATTGAAATGTTTAAGGAATTAGACTTTAATGGTATGTTGTATAAGACCTATATTGATGTGTCAAGTTTTTACATTGTTAAACTTTATATGATCAAGACCATATGATTGATAATGTAAAAACTCGAAAAACAACTTCAAGAAAAAACAGAGTTTTACAGAGGTCATAGTACAGTGGGTGTCAGAAAATGTGCCCTTTTCCCCACTGAATTGTGTTCTTGCAGTTAGTATGTGTAATTAGCAGGGACTGTGAGGATGCAGGGGGAGCTTCACACCTGACAAAACACTACTTCTTAGTTGGTTTTCGAAAATTTAAATTGTCTCAAACCATACTAGATTTGGCCATTTGATTTTGACCAAGTAATATAAATCTGTTGTATCATAGGATATTGACATGCCTCAACTGCTTTTAGTGGTGCAGTACCAAGCTGAGTGCCTGGGAAGTACTATCCTTTAATACAGCCTTCCCTGGAATGTCTTATTCAAGCTACTATAACTTCCCGCTAAGCCTCCTGAACAATCTAAAGTACAACATGTAAGGACACATGGAGTCACTATTTAGCTATTGTCTTAAAACAGGTTTTATGCCACAAGAATGGAGGCTGTGAAGATCAGCCCCTTCATAAGGGAGAACTTGCAACAGACCCTGGAAACTACAGACTGATTAGTCTGACTAGTCTTATTTGCTAAGCTATGGAAGTAATTATTATGGAAGTTATGAACAAGGACATAGGAGAACTGCAGACACTGGATCCATCCCAGTTTGGCATTGTCAAAGGAAGGTCATGCTTACAGAACCAGAGGGACTTCTTTGAAAAGATCACTGAGGCAATCGATGAGGGGAAAGCAGTGCATACTGCCTACGTAGATCTGGCTAAAGCATTTGATACAATAGCCAACTCGGGCATTGTTAGTAAACATATGGAGCTAGGCATAAACCCCTTTATAACATGCCAGATAACTAGCTGATTCACGGGTAGGACCGAAGAGGTTAGGATTGGTGAGGCTACTTCTACAAAGAGGCCAGTCACCCTTGGATTCCTTCAGGGCTTTGTGCTGGTCCCACTCCTCTTTGGCATATACTTTTTAGAGGTCAAAGCCAGTGTCCAAGGTCTCTGGCTGACCGTGTTTAAAGATGATTGCAAACTTGAGGCGGTCATTAAATGTCCCCAAGATGACAACACCCATGAGAAAGGTCTAACATAAATAAATTCTTGGTGCCAAAGACTTGACTTAAAACTCATTTCCAAGAAAGGCATTATAATACCTTTTGGGAAGTTGGCCACCACAGGTAGCTATGTCATGAATAAAACATGATTTACTAGACAGGGATCTGAGAACTCATGTTGATAGTAACCTAGCCTTTGACCAACATATGTCCAAGGAAGTAAGAAAATCCTTCAGTGTTGCTCAACTTACAAGAAATGCATGGTATCTAGGTCCAGAGAGGTCACTATACCACTGTACTTGGACCTTATCGGACACAATGTCATAGAGTATAATGCCCTCTTTGTTATGTACCTAACCAGACACATGCAGCAACTGGAATGCCCAAAAAGATTCCTTACAAAAGAATACATGGAGTGCACAATGCCCTGTGCCAATCTCCTCAAAGCCCTATCTCTTTACATGGTATTATACAGAATTCTCACAAGTGATCTTTGCCTGGTGTATGAGACATCCCGGGACCCTGTTTTGATGAACCTTTTACACATCCGCAAAGCAAACAATAACAGAACTACTAGATCAAAGACGTACATTGTGCTTGTGACATAAGAATGACATGATGGAGAGACAGATATGTTTCTCAGAGAATTCACATTCTCTGGAACAGGCTCCCCATCTATGTGAAGCAGAGTTCCTTCATGACCCTACTTAAGCACAACTTGGACCAATGCAAGAGTAATTTGGAATTCACCAATGGTCTGGTGCCTATGCTTCTGATGGACAGAGGCAGTCAGTAAATCACCTTCTGTATAAATCAAATTTGTGGGTCACATTTGAGTTGTATGGCTAGGCTTGTAAGGGCCCTAGTGGCTGCTAGCCTAGTATACAGCTGTAACTCTATACAGTTGACTCTATAGTCTATAAACACCAGGTAACCACATGTAATAAAAATGCAAAATCATTGATTTTATTTGCTATGGAAAACATGTATAATAAAGGATAGTTTTAAGCTAACATGCTACATTAAAATGGCTTCATTGAGCTTTCTTAAATTCTCAATGTACTTTAAACAGTTTGCTTGTAGAAGACTTACTTTGACAGCTGTAACTACTCCTTTAAGAAATATCTTATCTTTGATGGTGGTTCTGGTAACTGAATGGAATAGACTAGTCATGGTTGCTTAAAAATATGTATATGTTTTTAAATCAGGATAAGTTGTGTAATATTGAACTTGCTGCGACTGCAGAGAACACTTCTATGTAAATGCATTATTTTAATTTAATTTTGTGTTGTGATCACGTCTCTGTCCTGTAACAGTATGGCATCCTCCATGTAAATATGTCTTACAAGACTATAGGAAAACAGAGTGGGAGTTTTGCATATTGTGAGTCAGTGGGGTGTGGGTGTGTTTGTAAATGTGAAAAGCTTTCCCTTTGTATTATTGGGTGCCCCAGAGGGAAGCAAAATTAGAAATTATTCATTTGCTTTATTCTGGATAAAAGTGGAAACACAAGTGCATTTTATACTTTGCGTCCAGATCTAGCACTACTGTGTTAGGGCATGAAGGTGTATAGTCATTAAATATATTTTATTTAAGTGAGTCAGTCTAGTATCAGACAATGGGAAAAGTTTCATATCAGGTCTGGGAGGTTAAGAGTGACATTTGGCATCCACAGTCAGGGTGGGGGACCAGTGGTAGCTGATGGTCTGCACCCTAGGGGCCAAATTATTAAAAAATATTCATAATAAGGTAATGAGGGTTGATTTGAGTTTGTTTTGTATAGAATAGAAGTTGTTTGTGTGTGTGTATGTATGTATGTTATCAGATTATCAGAGTCTCAGAATTGCAAGTGTGTAAAAAGATAAAAATGAATGTGTTTTTGGTTGGAATGTGTTCTGATCTGGTTCTTTACTGGAACGGCTTCAGACGAGTTTGGTGAGTGCTTTAATTCATCCATCCAAGTCTGTTTATGTCATGCTTATTAACAGTAAAATACCTATTTTAGTAAGTAGACTCATGATTTGAATTATGTAAAACAAATATCCTATGATTCCCTTACAGTTATAAACATGTAAATGGTGCATCACAACTGTATATGTATGTTTTTCCTTTATTTAGTACTGTAAGTCTATACAACTGTAAACTGCTAACAACTTTATATTGCCATGTAGTTTTGATAAGTTAGGCTATGGTATTTATCCCTGATTGTCTCTGCTATTAACTTTCACAGTAATGTATGGTACTTAACATCCCTTCTAACCTGTAGATGAAAAGGGGCCAGGGGCAAGTCCACCTGCCTAGCTAACATGTATAAGTGAAATAAAAAGTATTTTTTTCTGTATTGATGCTTTTATGCAGTTTACATTTGAACCCAGTTTGAAAAATAAATGTGAGTGGTCATAAATATCTAATTTTAAGTCTGCAATGAAATTTATATTGTGGGTATGCACAATTAATATTGAAAATATCAGTTCTTTAACTTGCAAGGTTCTGTCCTAGTTAAGTGAAAGCTGAAATAACTATATAGATGTTTCATATGTGCGTCTTGCATTCTCCCTCTTTTTCTGTTGCTGTGAATTGTTTAAACTCAATAACTGTGCTGTTATCAACTGTACAGCATGCCATTTATAAATTCAAAGCAGCATTGTGTCGTGTTTTGCCTCCTACACATTTTCTAATAATCTTCTTCTTTATTGAATCCTAAAGTAAGTTTTTTTTTCTTTCAGTGTGTGCCATATTTCTTCCTGGAAACAGGTTATTGTGTAAAATTGTTATTTTGAGGCTGGAACACATTGTATTGCCATTGCTTATTTTTTACTTTCTAATAGGTAGCTGTTTGCTGCTGTGAGACATCTGGCAGTTACTTTGTAGGTGTTTCAAATTAATAGCACAGAAGATATAATTAACACGTTGGTACTATAAATGTCATAGCCACACCTGAAGGAAGAATATCAGGATTTTAATGTGCTGTCCTGTCCTCTTAGTTCTGTTTCATTAGGTTGGCTCAGCAAACTTTGCATTATACCATTTAAAGGACCTTGCCATTATAGCAGGCAAGCAGGGGGTAGCACTTGGAATTTGGAGTGTGAACAGCTTTGACATCTGTGGCTGTGACAGCTGAAGGATGAACATGCAGTGAGGGACAAATCAAGGTCGGTTGTCCAAGGGACGCGTACAGGTACATTGATTTGAACAGTGGCCCCATACCATTTTCCTCCTACGCATTGCAGTATCTGCAGGGATTGTTCCAAAAACACAATGATCATACAGGCAGGGCTAGAGCTGTGAAGGGGTTCTTCCTTCAGCATGTGTTTGTCTTCCTCTAAATTCTTTTAGTTATAATAATAGTCATTATCTACTAACAGTACTTTAGCAAGAGTTGTCGCCGACTAACACAAATGGGTATGCAGTTATTACTGGAAGAAATCATGTAGAACTTTGTGACCATGTCAGAAGTGACTAGTATTCAAATGGTGTAAAACCATGCAAACGTGCACAAGTCGCTGTATAGTGCAGTGTACACTTAAGCATCAGTGCCTTTATTTTATTGTTGTTTGTGTGTAATTTGGGGGAAAAATGTTATAGAAGAGTTGTGTTGAAGTACTGTTATTGTTTATTTCTGGCAGCGTTAAAATGGTGTGAGGCTTTAGAATTTCTAAGTACACTACCATATTGTGATTTTGTGGTGCTACTGTATTTCACAAGTGTTTAACTGTAGTACAAACCTTGCTTTTGACATGGAGCTGAGACTTGCTTTGCACTCTATACGTCACCATTACTGTGCTTATATGTGCGTGGCGGGGGATGGGGGTGGGGGCTTGGGAGGACACTTACCAAATTTGCTTTGAACAAAAAACAAATTTACACCAAAGCTGAAAAATTAGTTCTGTGATATGGTTATAATTTAAAGGATGAACACCAAGCTGTGATGCATTGCAAATGAGCACATTGTCTTGTTTACCCCATGCATCTGTTTTTCTTTTTTTCTTTGAGTTAAAAAAACAAACCATGGCTTTATATTTAAGAGGTGCACTTCCAATGTAGCCTGAGATTTTTGTGTACACATATACTGATTTAAAAGCAATAAAATGTTATAGAAGCTTAATGCTGGTTTTAGGTGATTTCATAGAAGTCTAGACCCAGTTTAAGTACATTTTGAGGATAGCTGTGGCATCATAAATGTGATCACATTTGTTAGTGAATTATATTTATGCTAGCTTCACTTTATTCACATTTGCTCAGAAGTCAGTATCTCTAATCCTTGATTAGACGATCAGTTATGTTGTATAATGATGCTGATTTTACACAATTTCTTACTGTTCATTTGCTTATTTAATTGTGGATCTCTAACAGGGAGAGCTCCGTTGTGCACTGTTTTTAAGACCACTATAATGAAAAACATTTATTTTAATGAGGGAGAGAGTGCAGGCTCCCCCCTTACAAACAGAATTAACAAAAAACACAAGCTTTATCAACCCAATACATTGTATTGCTTGTTTTTGGCTGCTGAGTTATCCATGAACCAGTTGATAGCACTTCAGATGGTGTAACAGCTTTCAATGTGCACTGTAGCCATATTATTTTGACAGTTACATTGAAGAGGTAAATGGATTCATTGTAAACAGTGCTAGTTACATCAATAAGACTGTTGCCTTTTTAATGTTTTATGTTTACAAGTATGCAAACTGTTAAACTTGCTCAGAGAAGGCTTTCCAGTGCAAAGGCTTATTAATATAATTTAGCATTATCAACATGTATGCAACCTATGTTATTTCAAAGCACTGTCACACACTACTGACTTGATCATGTTTGAATGTAATAGAAATGTTAATATGTAATGGAAGTAGCTGTGGATGAACACAGTCAAATTTTGTTGGCAGTGGGATTCAACTTTTATTTTGTAGCAACTTAAACTTTCAACCATTTACAACATGAGGATATACTGTCTCATCCTAGAGCAGTCAGTGAGAGGATACAAAGAACCAAACATTCTTGCTTGCATGTCTTAACTTAATTAATACACAGATTTATTTTTTTGCAGTATTTGTACACTTTATTAGAATGCATTCAGAGCTGTAATTGTCCATATAAAACTTCCTCTACTTTTTTCTCAAGTATCTAGCCGAGTGTAGAGCAGCTAGTTTGCCAGGTAAGAACTACCCCAAGAGTGTTGTTTTAGATCTGTCCTAGACCTCTCTTTTCAGCTCAACAACTCCAAACCCCG
This sequence comes from Protopterus annectens, assembly GCF_019279795.1. Classification (NCBI taxonomy): domain Eukaryota; kingdom Metazoa; phylum Chordata; order Ceratodontiformes; family Protopteridae; genus Protopterus; species Protopterus annectens. The sequence goes on from NC_056751.1 coordinate 302,440,479, forward strand.
ATAGCACCACCTCTCATAGATTACAAAAAGAGGATCCGCAATCATGGATGTGCACCTTCTTACTGTCTCTGTAGCTAGTTTGGAGGAAATGGACATATTGAGAAAATGTAGCAATCGTCTCATGTGTACTGACAACCATTTTATTCTTAAGCAGACTGACACAGTATATGAGAGATGTAATTACACTATGACTGTGGAGGCAAAGCTGTTGCATACAGACATTGATATCTCCAAACAGGGTGCCAGTAACACATGCACTACACTTACTCTGGATTGGGCACATAAACTCACGTATACTGAGACTCTTAAATACAATCTACCCAAATCTCAAAGGCCTCCCAATTGCTGCCCTCAGTAACCTCACAAATACTGTACAAGGACAGCACTCCCCAAGACACCGACAGCCACATCTCAGAATGTCTCAACCTTTAAGCCCTTAATGCAAACTGGCACACAACCCAATATGTTGGTCATTGGAGACTCTGTTATGAGACGCACTGATGCCCCCCTCACCAGGCTGAGCAAGGAGTCAGTCTCAGTAAGTTGCCTATCACAGTCAAGGATCCACCTGATCACACATGCTGTCAGGACATTGAACCACAAGTACCAGTATAACTCTGTCATAGTCCATATGGGTGTTAATTGCCCGAGACATCCCTCCCTGGACTATGTAAAGGAAGACATGATAAAGCTGTCAGGTTATGTGTCCCAGGCAGGTGTGAGCCTAGCACTGAGCAGCATTCTACCCTCTGCAAGGGGTGATACCTCAGTAGAAACAGAAAATGATTGACTTTAACAGTTGGTTTATTTCCTGATGTCATTCTACTCTGGCCCAGTATTTGTCAGCTTGAGAGGACGTGATCGACAGACTGCAATGCTTTCCCAAGGATGGTCTGTAGCTGTCTTCTCTTTCGGGTATGAGCCAGAACATTATCCACTCTTGTAGTGCCTTTTTTAGGGAATGCCATTCTGATAAATCTTCTAACATAGTACATTGTACACAAGATAAACTAAAGGTGTTGCTGCTCCGTGCTAGGAATCTCAACAAGAAGCTCCATTCCCTGGAAGCACTCTTCACCCTGTAGGGTGTTGTCATCTGTGCAATAGCTGATATGTGGTTAAAGCCACAGGAGGCACCCCCGCAGTACAAGACTGTAATGCCTTCACACGTTTAGACCTGCTACTGCGCAAGAAGGGACAAGAGGTGGAGGTGTATCAGTCTAAATAAAAAGTAAGCACACCTGAAGATTGGTCAAACCATGTGACATGCTTGAGCTACTTCATGTCTAACAAACCCTGGGTAAAGTCCAGTACTGTATCCTTGCTTTCTATAGGTCCATGTCGTTGACCTAGGATAAACATACCACATACTTGAATACACTGGAGTCGCTCATAATTCAGTCCAGTACCATATTCATTGGTGATTTCAACTATCTCACCATTAACAGGAATACATACAAAACCACTAACATGCAGGCTCAAAGATTCCAGGATTGTATCAATGCAAATGCCATGGAACAGAAAGTCTGCACACCTAGGAATTCACAAGTATGAGGGAACTTTGCACTCTCCCCTGCTGTAATGTCCTCACTGGTCAGATTATATTATGAAGAGGTAACCCTTGAAATAAATGTAAAGTCTGAACTCCCAACAAACACCAGAACCTTTGAGGCCTTTTCCAAGGCTTGCTACATCCAAATAAGTGAAGGCAAAGCTAAATTCTAATCCCCTCCCCCAAATTCCGAGAGCACGATGGCCAATGTAGAAGTGTTTACAGAAACCCTGTACAAGTATGTAAATAACTGCATAGAAACAGTGCTCTAAACCAAAATAAACTTTGGGCAAACTCTTAAAAACAAGCCCCTTTGGTGGACCCCAATATAAATAAGTTGCACAACAAAAGAAAGAAAATCCTGTCCAAAAGTAGTAAGGGCTATGCCCAAAAGAAAAGAAAAACTTCCTCATCAGTCTCAACAGGCAACTCAGGGGACTAATCCAAATCCACCAAGGTCAACTTTGAGGCAAAAATAACCTCCCAGGTGAAGGATAACCATAAGACATTTTTCAGTTATGTTGTTGTTGTTGTCTTTCGGCTTTTCCTGGTTAAGGGTCGCCACAGCGGAACTCCGGTCTGCTAATGATTGGCAGTTGATTTTTACGTGCCGATTTGCCAGCCCTGACTCACAACCTTTAACGAAGGTACGCCCATTCACGCATGTCTCCATGCAGAAGACGCTCTAGCTGAGAATCGAACCGGACAGCGTCTTACTGTGAGGCAACAACGCTACCGCAGCACCACCACCGCGGATTATGCATCCTTAAAGGAAACACCCAACAATGTGCTGAACTAATACTAAATGGAAATTCCTGTACTGAATTGGGGAATATAGCAAATTTGCTGGCCGATAACTTTAGTTCCAGTTTCCCCCCAGGAAATACAGTGGTGCTGAATTTCATGTATCTCCTCAAATCATGCAGTCTCAAAAATACCAGAACCAGGGATCTAAACTTTCATTAGCAAATAAATAAAACACTGTGGATAGATTGGTTCATTATGCAGCGCCTTCTGTACCTGTACAAGAAACTGCCACGTCAAATCAAGCAGTGTCTTACATTATCTTCTTTTAAATGGGAATTGAACGATTGAATGGAGATTTACAAATTCAGCCCTTTGTTGCCTGGCCTAGCCCTCTTCAAAGAAGTAGGTGCATTCTAAGGGAGGGTATTGGTAAGGGGTAGATAAGTCACAAGACTCAACTGCCCTGTATTAATTCAGACTTCTTCAGAATAGTATTAAAAATCAATTCAATTCAACCCATCCCAGCTTTATAAAACACAGATCATGACATCATTACTCAATTAAATAATTAACATCCAACTTATTTAAAGTGGACTGAACACACTCAAACAATAAGTTAAAAAGCATTTAAATAGATGTTACAATATTATACTCTTAACTTAAAAAATAAATATTGGAAAAGCATAAAAGTGTACAATAAAAAACAATAAACATATAAGCTCATCACCCAAGAATATGCTTTAGTTTTAAAACGGGGGCAATACTAATATGGTCATTAATGCCAGGAAAAACCGTGGCATTCAACCTTAATTGCCACCTAATTTCACTAATGTCAAGATGAAAATCTAAAATATTACCCTGTACATCCTTAACAATTTTTTGGATCATACAGAATTTAAACTCATGCCCACTGTGCAACTCAATATGCCTGTACAAGGCATTCGTCTTTTTCATATGCCTTATATCTGACATATGCTCATAAATTCTATCTCTAAAGACTCTGCTGGTTTTCCCTACATAAAACGCTGGACATTGACCACATTTTGCTATATACACCACATTTTTAGTATTAAAACTAAAGCATATTCTTGGGTGATGAGCTTATATGTTTATTGTTTTTTATTGTACACTTTTATGCTTTTCCAATATTTATTTTTTAAGTTAGAGTATAATATTGTAACATCTGTTTAATTGCTTTTTATCTTATTGTTTGAGTGTGTTCAGTCCACTTTAAATAAGTTGGATGTTAATTATTTAATTGAGTAATGATGTCATGATTTGTGTTTTATAAGGCTGGGATGGGTTGAATTTAATTGATTTTTAATACTATTCTGAAGAAGTCTGAATAAAGACGAAACCTAGGTCAAATCGTTGGTTGTGGTTGATGGTGTCTTGCAGATTCGGGTGCTGGTCATTTGTTCTTGTCTAATCTTTGTTTTTTTGTTCGTTGAAATGCCCTGTATTAATGATGATCCTTCACAAGACTTAACTGCCTTGTATTAATGATGATCATTCACAGGACTCAACTGCCCTGTATTAATGATGATCCTTCACAGGACTCAACTGCCCTGTATTAATGATGATCCTTCACAAGCCTCAACTGCCCTGTATTAATGATGATCCTTCACAAGCCTCAACTGCCCTGTATTAATGATGATCCGTCACAAGACTCAACTGCCCTGTATTAATGATGATCCTTCACAAGACTCAACTGCCCTGTATTAATGATGATCCTTCACAAGACTCAACTGCCCTGTATTAATGATGATCCTTCACAAGACTCAACTGCCCTGTATTAATGATGATCCTTCACAAGACTCAACTGCCCTGTATTAATGATGATCCTTCACAAGACTCAACTGCCCTGTATTAATGATGATCCTTCACAAGACTCAACTGCCCTGTATTAATGATGATCCTTCACAAGACTCAACTGCCCTGTATTAATGATGATCCTTCACAAGACTCAACTGCCCTGTATTAATGATGATCCTTCACAAGACTCAACTGCCCTGTATTAATGATGATCCTTCACAAGACTCAACTGCCCTGTATTAATGATGATCCTTCACAAGACTCAACTGCCCTGTATTAATGATGATCCTTCACAAGACTCAACTGCCCTCTATTAATGATGATCCTTCACAAGACTCAACTGCCCTGTATTAATGATGATCCTTCACAAGACTCAACTGCCCTGTATTAATGATGATCCTTCACAAGACTCAACTGGCCTGTATTAATGATGATCCTTCACAAGATTCAACTGTCCTGTATTAATGATGATCCTTCACAAGACTCAACTGCCCTGTATTAATGATGATCCTTCACAAGACTCAGCTGCCCTGTATTAATGATGATCCTTCACAAGATTCAACTGTCCTGTATTAATGATGATCCTTCACAAGACTCAACTGCCCTGTATTAATGATGATCCTTCACAAGACTCAGCTGCCCTGTATTAATGATGATCCTTCACAAGATTCAACTGTCCTGTATTAATGATGATCCTTCACAAGACTCAACTGCCCTGCATTAATGATGATCCTTCACAAGACTCAACTGGCCTGTATTAATGATGATCCTTCACAAGATTCAACTGTCCTGTATTAATGATGATCCTTCACAAGACTCAACTGCCCTGTATTAATGATGATCCTTCACAAGACTCAACTGCCCTGTATTAATGATGATCCTTCACAAGACTCAACTGCCCTGTATTAATGATGATCCTTCACAAGACTCAACTGCCCTGTATTAATGATGATCCTTCACAAGACTCAGCTGCCCTGTATTAATGATGATCCTTCACAAGACTCAACTGCCCTGCATTAATGATGATCCTTCACAAGACTCAACTAGCTTGTATTAATGATGATCCTTCACAAGACTCAACTGCCCTGTATTAATGATGATCCTTCACAAGACTCAACTGCCCTGTATTAATGATGATCCTTCACAAGACTCAACTGCCCTGTATTAATGATGATCCTTCACAAGACTCAACTGCCCTGTATTAATGATGATCCTTCACAAGACTCAACTGCCCTGTATTAATGATGATCCTTCACAAGACTCAACTGCCCTGTATTAATGATGATCCTTCACAAGACTCAACTGACCTGTATTAATGATGATCCTTCACAAGACTCAACTGCCCTGTATTAATGATGATCCTTCACAAGACTCAACTGCCCTCTATTAATGATGATCCTTCACAAGACTCAACTGCCCTCTATTAATGATGATCCTTCACAAGACTCAACTGCCCTGTATTAATGATGATCCTTCACAAGACTCAACTGCCCTCTATTAATGATGATCCTTTACAAGACTCAACTGCCCTCTATTAATGATGATCCTTCACAAGACTCAACTGCCCTGCATTAATGATGATCCTTATGATCAGCATAAAGTGCAAAAGCAACATTTTTAAAATAAAAGCAGTATAATTTGGTGTTCTGTATGGTAAGAGGTATGTAACACTCCAAAGGATTATTACTTATACTTGCCTTAGAAAGTGACCATTACACTTGAAAGTAATTATTCAGAGTTCTAGCCATGTACATTTTCTGATTGCTGTTTCAGAAATAAGAAACTTACCAACCTGCACATGGTCTAGTGAGGAAGGAATTGCAAAGTTCTTCATTATTTTTCCTTTATAGTTTGTATTTGAATGTCTTGGATTCTGAATGCCAGCAGTCCCCTTCTATGTCTGGTTTCATTTTAAGCTACCTTACATTGAAAACCAACTCCAGAGAGTTGGGTGACATTTTCTGTTTTGTGTGGTATATCCAGAGACTAATTTAAGAGAAATACATGATGGTGTGTGGGTAATGCTGGATTTACTCATGGCTGTTCAATCAGGAGGACGAAACCCAGGCAGTCAAACTAATAAGCCAGCCATGAGTACACCACATTACCTTCACAGGACTTGATCATTGTTATTGTCATTGTACAGTACCATTATTTCTGTCGTACTGAGGATGCCTTTTTGCCTGGTGTACTTCTGCATACATGTGCCAAAGGTTGCATAGTCCATTATATATAATACATTTTTTTTGTTATTGTCATCAACGTACATCATGCTGTCTGTGACATTGCCTGCAGACTCCTGATGCCCTTGAGGTGCATTCTGTTTTTTTTCCTCCAATATTTTGAGATTTTTTTTTTGCTGTAAGTGTTGAATTTATTTTCCACACTTAGCACGACAAGAGAGCATGGTCACTATAACTCTTTATTATTAATAGCTACAGTTGTCCAGACTGATTCTTTTGGGTGGCAGTGTATTTATAAGAGGCATACTGATTGATTTGTCTGATAAGAATACATGTTTTTGAATGTGTGTTTCATGTTTGTCCTGATGGCTTACAAAAATATTATCCACAGATACGGAGTGAACTTTTTTAGGGGAAGGAGAGGTGTTTGAAGGAACAGAACTTTATTTCTGTGTTTGACTGCACATTAGACTGTGTGTGTGTTGTAACTGTGCATGAGCTGCATCATTTAGAGCCCGGTTTCCTCCCATTGATTTTGAGATTAATTGTATGCATTAGTCAACAGCTAATGTATTACAAGTTGAATATATTCAAATAATATAAAAATGGTGGAAAGCTAATGCAAAAGTCTGCCTGCATGTTTTTGTACTGCTGTTTCCAGTGCATGTACCATTTCTTTTCTCCTTCTGATCCAGATTCCATTGAGTCCCTTCATTCCTGTTCAGTACAGTACACCACTCTGTCATTTCAGGCTGCCCCTTCTGTGTCTGTCTCCTTTAAGACAGACTATAACATCCACTGTTCTAGATCTAGTAGTCTTTATGTTTCAGCCACCTACCCACTTAGCAGAAGCAGTATTCCATGTGAAGTTTTAAATACTGTCTTTTATAACAGAGAAGGTAATTCCATTTAGAATCTATCAGTCATGGATTTTGATCAACTGCACACTTTTACTTGTATAGCAGGATAAAGGTAGAAGAATTGCTGTGTATCTCTCTGGACCCACAAGATTAGAAGGCTATTTCACAGAAGGAAATAAATGCCATTGTTCTCATACATGTTTCTGAAACAGTCATCTTGCCAAGTGGAGTAACAAACCTAGACTTCCTGGAACCTTTAGCTTTTCTCCCTCTTAAACATCCAGCCATTATATTTGTTTCATACTAAGGAAGGAGGCTGTAACTCCCTCAGCCCATGACATCTGGATGATACAATAGTCTTGGAGAAAAACAATTGGATCTTTTATTATAAAACAAAATATTTCCTGCTGCCCTTCCCCCAGTTTTGCAGTCTTGGCATGAGAATATGTAGGAATGGCAGTGTGGGGAGTAGAGACCATTGTGTGCAGTTCCCCCCGTTAGAGAATGTGACCATATAGCTATACCTGGTATAATTTTGCAGGGTGCATTGTATGTTTTTCAGTAGATTGTGGCTGTTGAGGTAGTCTCTGTTGTTCTGGTTCTTAGTTTGCTATTTGTGCTTCAAGTTGATTAAATAAAACAAATTAGTATTTAAAATCTGCTTCTTCTTCACCATGGCGTCAGAGACATTGCAGATGTCTAGGTCTGTTGCAATATTTTAGCTTATTTGCCTGCACTGCTCCTGAGTTGTAGAATTATATCAGCTTAGGCTAATGACAAATTATTTCCCTCAAGATGTGCTGCCTCCTCTGCTTCATGCTATTGGTGGTGATCATCATATTGATCACAGATACAGTAGTCTATAGCTATATGGGTTATATCCTGCCAAGTATGTAACAGAAGGCCAGCTTCCAATGCTTCAGGGCACCTTCCATGCACTCAGACTGTCAGGCAGCTCAAGCTTTTGCAAACACCCTCTTTGGTTGCATACCTTTCATCATTGCTGCCCATCTGCTGGCTTTTATGCTTTGGCCACTTAGCAGAGCTGATCTTCGTGTTTCACTGTTGCAGTCATTACATTTGGGTTATCTGCTTGCAGGTAGCCCTCAGTCGGCCTGATTAAAAAAGTCTTGGGTCCTGCGTCGGTTGCTGTCCCTTCTTCCATGATTTCAGGTCATCAGGGGAATAAAACATGCAGCCGACGCCATTACATCAGTCTTTTTCTTGCTGTGCGGTGCCTGAAGCAGAAGCAGTTCACAAGTGCCGGTCGGCCGACTCCTGAAATTTTCGTTTTCGAGTTTCAGAACTGAAGTCTTCAACTAAAGCTAAGTATCCCTTTGGGGAAACTTTTTCTTGCTCCTTACCGATGTCAGTAAAAGTTAATAATTGCATTACTTGTGGAAAACAAATACCTCATAAAGATTTTCATTCATCCTGTATTCCTTGCCTAGGCCCAGACCACAACGTACCTTGCTGTCGGTTTTGTGCTTTATTTAATCAGCGCACTATCCGTCGTCTGTATGTTTTTGCCTCTAAATATCTCGGGTCTTGGTTTAATTATCCAGAAATGTCATCGGTTAGCCATCTGACTACCGGGATTCCGAAAAAATGCAAAGATAAAGACAGACAGGCCGCCGAGGTCCAAAACTGCCGACGCTTCTCCTAAGCCAGTCGCCAGTTCACTGGTACTCAGTGAGGCACTTTTGCAGCCCCTGATACCCGCTACTTCTGATTCGCAGGCCTCTACTGAGACCAATTTGGAGTTCGGTATGCCCCGAGATGCTTCAACTATGGAACCCATGGATGTCTCTACCTTAGATGGGTCTGGAGCCGCTGTGCAGGCACCGGCTTCTGAGGGTGTATTCAGGCCTACGGACTTGCATATTAAACCGATGTCTCCTTCTTTACTTAGGCCTAAATCTCGATCCATGTCTAAAAAAACCGACGCCCAGGCCACATGCTCAGGCCTAAAAAAACAAATGATAAGAATGGCTGAAGATCTAATAACTCTAATCAAGGGTAAGCCAACCCCCCCCCCCCCCTCTAAGAGGCCTAGGACTGAAGTTGATTATGAATCTTCTGATAAGGATTCTGTTTTTTCTGACTCTTCTGATGATCTGGATTTGCCCTTACCTACTTATGAGGATTCTGATGCAGAGGATTCTATTCCCTCTGCTTCCCCTCCTGAGGATTTTTCTTTTGGGGAAACCTTACATACCCTAAGGGAGCATTTCCACTGGGAAAGCCAGGATTTTTCTGATTCAAAAAAGAGGTTTAGGGAGTTCCTTCTCATACCTCAGCATAGGCCTTTAGCTATTCCTCCTGTACTAGACATTGTGGATGATGCTTTCTTGGAGTCTAGTTTGGCCCCTGATTCCCTGCCTCCTACTCCCAGAAAACCTGATCAATACTACAGGGTCCCTGAGTCCCACAAGTTCCTTTTCAAAAATCCTATTGCAAATCCAGAGACTATTTCACAAGGGCCCAAGGGCATTAAGGCTTCTACTGCTAAAAATCCTACCCCTTCTGATAGAGACTCCAGGGCGCTGGATAGATGGGGTAAGAAGGTTTACACTTCTGCAACCTTGGCCATTAGGGCTTTAAACTGCCAGTTTCATATGTTAAAATTTCAGCAACATGTTATTGGACTGCTTAAACAGAAAATGATTTTGATTCCTGACTGTGTGGAAAATAAAGAATTACAGGATTTAATGCATTCTGCCGAACAAGTTGGAAAACATACTTTGCAATGTGGTTTTGATTCATTAGAGGCCTCTTGCAGGGCTGCTGTTACTGGGTCTGTGCTCAGAAGGCATGCTTGGCTTAAGGAGCAATCTTTGCCTGATCATGTTAAAGCTAAATTGTTGGATGCTACTTAAAATCAGGACCGCTTGTTTGGCAACAAGGTTGAGGAAGTTCTTAAAAATATGGAAGATAAAGCTACATCTACGCAAACTGTTAAAGATTTTTTACAAGTTCAGCCTCCTAGATTTAGTAGGCACTGGCCCTCTAAGAATTGGTCCTTTTCAGCCCCTTCCAGGTCTTCTCAAGCCAAACCCAGACACCGCGAAAACCCCAGGTTTCAGTCCCAGGGGACTCACAGAACTAAGCAGTGGGGGGCCTCCACTTCCAGGTCTGGGAATGTTAAGACTCCCCCCATGGTAAACTGTCTCAATGACTTCTCTTTAAAATTTCCAAGCACTTATCAACTGACTGCCCCTTTGGGGGGAAAGATTGCTCTTCATGCAAAGAATTGGGAACTCATTACCCAGGACAAATTGGTTTTAAATATAGTGTCCCAGGGATACAGATTTCACTTCCACACGTTGCCAACACCAAGTGGGTGGCTGGACCTACCCCCAAATCAGTGGGCAAAGGCCCAAAAATAAGTACTTTCCTCTTCTGGTACCAGCTGAATAGCCCCCATGCTTAAGAGAGAAAAGGGACAAGGTTTCTACTCAAGACTTTTCCTGGTAACCAGAAAAGACAATTCATGGCATCCTATACTGGACCTGTCTTCTCTAAACACCTTTTTGGAGATTCCAAAATTCAAGATGCTGATTCTTCACCAATTACTTCCTATGCTAGGCAAAGATACCTGGTTGGCAACACTAGATTTTAAAAGAAGCATACCTGCACATCCCAATCAGGGAATCTTGCAGAAGATACCTATGCTTCAAAGCAGGCTACACGCACTATCAGTTCTCTGCACTGCCCTTTGGCTTATCTACTGTGACCAGGGTATTCACAAAGTGCCTAGCTCCAGTTATTGCATTTTGCAGGCAAAGAAATATTCAAATATACCCATACCTGGACGATTGTCTAATTCAGGCAGAAAGCCAGTTCATACTTTTGAATCATCTGTTTTTTGTAAAAAGGGTTTTAACTTGCTGGGGTACACCATAAACGAAAGAAATCACACCTGGTACCCTGTCAACAAATTATATTCTTGGAAGAAAGCTTGAATACAACTTCCCAGATGGCTTACCTCACACCAGAAAAGCAAATTCATTTGACAACCTACTTCAAACAAGTGGCCACAAAAACCCTGCTATTTGCAAGACAAATACTGCAAGCCTTGGGGTTCATGGCCTCCTGCATTCTCCTAATTCCATATGCAAGACTGCATATGAGGAAACTACAGTGGTATCTAAAAAGCCTATGGTGTCAACATTCTCAAGACCTAGAAACAATGAATGTTATTTAGTCCAATCTCGCCTACGTTCTTACTCATGCGTTCGGAGCCAAATATCGGCTCCGACTCGGCCAACTTTTTATTTACTAGCTCGAAGTCTCCCATTGGCTGGGCTAAGCAGGTATCCCATGCTGCACTGCTCCATATCCCCAGATCTCATTTGCCTCTCGTGAAGCTAGGATGTGGTATCGCTTGGCTGTGGCTAAGTACCTTCTTTTTCAATTTCTCTCCAGAAATTACTAGTTGTTTAACCACAAAAAGCTATTTTAATAGCTATTTCTTCTTGTTGCTTGTTGGCAGTGTGTTTATATTTGCGTAGTTGGTATCCCTGACTGTTCTGGTGGGCTAGGCCTGTTTGACTTAGAGGACCTAGTCCTCCTTCATGTGTAGAGTTCCGTTCCCTTAAGTTTGTTCTTGGTTATTGGTCTAAGCCTGTTCTTAGTGTTTTCCCTTGTGGTTAGTGTGTTGTGAATTCTAAGAACCGTTTTACTTAGAGGTTCTTGGTTGCCTTTGTGTGTACTGTGATTAGTAGTTTTTTCCCGCCTTTGCTGCTTTCTTCAGGCTAAGTTGTGTTCTGTGGTATTCTTGTGCAAGATGTCCAAGGATCAGAAGGAACATAAACCTTCTGGGTTTAAAAAATGTTCAAAGTGTAATTACAAGATGTCCATTACAGATGGGCACTCTGTATGTGTTTATTGCCTAGGAGCAATTCATTTGCAAGAGTCTTGTAGCTTCTGTCACGCCTTCAGTCCCAGGGTGCTCCAGGAGAGAAAAAATAAACTAATATTGAAGGGACTTCTAAAACCTTCGTTTGAGGAGTCTTTAGACTCGACTTCTAGTTCTCAGTCCAAGTCTAAAGCTTCGAAGGAGAAGAAAAGATCTCCGGCTCCATCTGTGTCTTCGGAGCCTCCGGAGAAAATCTCTAAACTGGACTCTACCTCCTCGGCTCCTTGTCCTCGGGGCCGCAGGAGGTATCTGTAGTACTGGAATCGACGTCGGCTCCTGTTTTACTTGAACCCATTCGGAGCCGGTCGCCCAGTGTTAGACATGGTTTTCCTGAGAGGAGATCCCAATCTCCCTCCCTGTCTTCCAAATCCTCCAGGCTTTCTGATTTGGATGTCGATAGGGTGGTACAGAGGCTCCTGCAGTCGCCGGTGTTGGCAAAATTATTCTCGGCTCCGACCCAGTCGGTTCTGGAGTCCGTCCCGATGCTTGTGTCGATGGTTCCTCCTCCGAGTGCTTCCTTGTCTTCGGAGCCGGAGTGCTCCTCTCCGAATGATGTCCCTGCACAAACTCTGATCCCCCCCAAGGGTTTATGGGTGCTGACATCAGCTCCGACCCTTTTGGTTCCGTCCACAGGTTTTGGCATTCGGGTTTCCTCAGTTGGGCCTGAGGGGGATGCTTTGGGACATCTGTTGGTTCTGAGCCTCCCTCTCGGCGCATCGGCTCGGGGGACCCCGACCCTGGTCATGCCCTCGGAGGCCGGTCAGTCCTCGGATTCGGGGGGACTCACCTTCGAGGCCATGCGGAGCGCACTGGCCAGATCATCAGTTACTCACCCGGATCGGTCCTTCCATCCCCTTCCACTCCGGCTAGAGCCTCTGACGTCCCCCTATCCATAGATGGCAGAGCCCAAAGGTCTGGGGATACCCCCATGAGCGGTCCCCAACTTTCTGAGGGCCCCCTCAGAGTCTGTGCCTGAGGAGCCCCCTAGAAAGAAGTCATGCAAGAGTAAGCACATAGACTCCCAGGACGAGTCTCTCACTTCTGATACCGACCTCGAGGAGTCAGAGGGGTCCCCCAAGTCGTCCTCCGATGATGTCTCTTTCTCCGACATCCTGGAGATATTGAGACAGAGAGGCGACTGGCCTTACAAAACCCCCTCTGTGGAGGAGTCGGCATTCTTCAAGGCTTTTGGTGCTCAACCCTCCGCCTCCTGGGTGTCTCCACCCTTCGACGAGCTCTTGGATTTAATTTGTCAAAGGGTGTGGGAGAATCCTGATTCGGTGGAACCTGTACCCAGAAGGCCCAATAAGTTTTTTTATGTCCCCCCAGGGAAAGAGTTTCTGTCCAAAGGGGTTTCTGTAGATGCCATGGTGGTGGCGGCGGCCACTCAGCAGGAAGTAGCCGAGTCTTCTTCCTCCGTCCATCCTCCTAACAAGGAGTCCAGGAGCATGGACCGGTATGGGAAGTGTACCCTCTCATCAGCGACCTTCACCATATGGTCACTGAACTACCTCTGTCATTTTACTCGGCTCCAGAGAGATCTCCTCAAGGAGTTAGGAGATACTCTAGTGGGTAACGTACCTGAGGCGTTAGCGCACACGGTTAACGCCCAGGTGTCTACCCTCAATTCTATTGTCAACTCGTCCATGAGGCTCATATCGTATGCAGCCGAGGGGGGGCAAGTAGGGCAGCCAGTTCAGGCGTAGCCCTCAGGAGGCAAGCCTGGAAGCACCTGTGTCATTTCGCGGAGGCCTTCAAGTCTTCCTTCACTGACGCTCCCTTTGATGGGTGTTTGCTCTTTGGGACCAAAGTGAAAGACATCCTCACCAGATGCAAGCAAGAGGGAAAGACCCTGTCTGCCATAGGGGTCCGTTTTTCCCTCCCCTCACGGCCTTACCCCAAGGCTCAGAGGGGAGGGAGGATGTGGTTCAAGAAATTGCAGAAGTTTTTCCTGGCTGCACAAGGTGAGTCCCCCTCCAGAGGCAGGGGAGGTTATTCTGGAAGACGCCGCCCTAGAGGCAGAGGGGGCCCCCGCAACTCGGGAGACCGTAATTCCTTTCGCAGTTCTTCTTACCATCGTTCCTGATGTGTTGCCCGACTGTGCTATTCCGGCGCCAGTCGAGGGCCGCATATCGTTGTACCCGGAAGCCTGGGAAAGCTTCACCCAGGATCGATGGGTGTTATGAATAGTTTCCAGAGGTTATGCCATCCCCTTTTCATCTGTCCCCCTTCCAGTCAGGAAAATCCCAGACGTTCCACTCAGTCAAAGGGATCAAGCAGCACTAGAGGTTTCAAAGCTGCTAAAGAAGGGAGTCATCCAACCTGTCCCCTCAGACCAAATCGGATTAGGGATTTACTCAAGACTCTTTTTGGTGCCGAAAAGAACAGGGGACCTGAGACCCATTCTAGATATCAGCCGATTAAACCACTATGTTCTAAAGTCCAAGCTCCAAATGGTCACCCTTCAGTCCATTTTTCCATTGCTGGAAAAAGAAGTATGGATGTGCTCCATCGACCTCAAGGATGCTTACTATCGTATCAAAATGGACAGGGCATCCATGAGTCGCCTACACTTCCAGCTCGGAGCCTGTCATTTTCAGTTTCGTGCCCTGCCCTTTGGTCTCACCACAGCCCCCAGGGTGTTCACCAAGTGTTTGATGGTGGTGACAGCTCACCTGAGACGTCAAGGATTCCAAGTGTTTCTGTACCTGGACGACTGGCTCCTCACCGCCCCTACCAGGCATCTACTCATCCAAGCCAGGGACGCTACCATTACCCTCTGTCAACGACTAGGAATAACATTGAACTGGGAAAAATCTGCCTTGCTGCCCTTGCAGCGTGTCACGTTTATAGGCGCAGAGCTAGACACCATTCAAATGCGGGCCTTTTTGCCGCATGAAAGGATCAGAGTATTACAGAATCAGGTTCACGCTTTATTACCCCTCAGGAAAGTACAGGCGAGATGGGTTCTTCAGCTTCTGGGCACCATGGCAGCTACCATTATGCTAGTGCCACTAGCGAGATTACACATGAGGCTTCTTCCATGACTTCTCTTTGCTCAATGGTCTCTCCAAAAACTCCCCCTTTCCCACCAGATCCTACTCACGGACCGATGCAAACAGGATCTCAGTTGGTGGCTGTGCTCCACCAATCTGGACGAGGGGAAACCGTTTGTTCCTCCGTCACCTGTCGCCACGGTGACCACGGACGTCTCCCAGATGGGGTGGGGGGGCATTATCTTGGCAGGACGGTCCAAGGCACGTGACAAGATCACGAGGTACATCTGCACATCAATGTCTTAGAGATGAGAGCGGTGTTACTGGCGTTGCAGGCACTTCAGTGCTCTCTTCCTCTGGGGACGATTGCAATACACTCGGACAACATTTCCGTTGTGTGGTATCTAAACAAACAAGGAGGAACCAGATCTTACCCCCTGTGCAGAGAGGCAATGCGAGTGTGGCAGTGGGCAGTGTCTTCCCAACGGTTTCTAGTGGCAACACATATTCCGGGGAAGGCCAATGTGATAGCAGACAGGCTGAGCAGAGCTATTCTGATGCCTTACTTGTGGTCCGTGAACTGTCTGGTTGTGGAACAGATTTTCAGCAGGTGGGGTCAGCCTTGCTGCGATCTTTTTGCCAATCCCCTCAATGCCAAATGCAGCAACTAATTCACCCTGATCCTCCCACAGGGGGAGTCACCCAGGGATGCTCTAGTCCACAATTGGCCCTCCGGTCTTCTCTATGCTTTCCCTCCATTTCCTCTGTTACCAAGAGTGATTCAGAAAGCCATTTACTTGGGAAGCAAGATGATTCTAATTGCCCCACACTGGCCTCACCAAGTCTGGTTCTCCTTTCTCCATCCATTCGCTGTGGACACTCCTTGGATTCTGGACCCAGTTCCAGACCTACTGACACACATGTCGGGACAGTTCCATCCCTCCCTGCGGACCCTCAGGTTGACAGCCTGGCTGCTCCACTTCCATCACTAGTCAGACTTCATCGTTTTTCACCTGAGGTGGTGCACATTTTATCCTCTTCTCATAAGTCCTCGACTAGGAAGATTTACTCCAGCAAATGGAAGAGATTCTCTATTTGGGCTCATGCCCAAGGAATTGATCCTTTCACAGCCCCAATTGCTGCTGTTTTGGATTTCTTGTCCATGCTCTTTCAGCAGGGCTCTGTGCCCGCTACCATAAAAGTCCAGCTGGCGGCTATTTCAAACTTTCATACCTCCTATGAGCCTTCCCTTATGGCCCATAAACTCTGTAAGGCCTTTCTAAAGGGCACCTTATTACTCCGGCCTCCTGTGTCCGAACCTATCATGCCCTGGGATCTAAACTTTGTTTTGCAAGCCCTTACTTCTCCACCTTTTGAGCCGGCTGCCACCTGTGAGTTAAAGTTTTTGTCATGGAAGACAGCTTTCCTAATAGTCATCACATCAGCCAGATGGGTGTCAGAGATTCAAGCTCTCTCCATCAAACCCCCGTATTTAATTTTTCATAAGGACAGAGTTTCTCTCAGACCCAATCCGTCCTTTCTCCCCAAAGTAAAATCTTCTGTTAATCTCAATCAGTCTATTGAGCTGCCAGTGTTCTTCCCTCAATTCTCGAAAAAGACAGAGTTTAGGTTCCATCAACTGGATGTGCACAGACAACTACGATTCTACCTACACAGGACCAACCACCTACGAAAATCTGACCAATTCTTTGTTTCCTTTTCAGAAAATAGAGTGGGATCCCCTATTTCCAAGGTTACCATTTCCAGATGGATTTCTAATTGTATTTCCTTTATTTATTCTTCAGTGGGAAAGAATCTACCGTTCCCTGTCAAGGCTCACTCTACTAGGGCTGTTTCTGCGTCTATGGCCTACCATGCCAGACTATCTTTGGATGATATTTGTGCTGCAGCCATGTGGGCTTCTCTGCACACCTTTATTACTCATTACAAACTGGACGTAGCTTCTAGGGGTCGAGCTTCCTTTGGTTCCACAGTCCTCAGGAGTATCTTCCTTTGAGCCTCCCAGGATAGAGGTGCTGGGGACGCTGTCCCGTGAGTAAGAATGCAAGCGAGATTGGACTACATAACATCAAGAAGTTATGTACTCACCATAACGTTCGATGTATGTAGTCCATCTCACCTCATATTCTTACGTACCCTCCCACCTGCCCGCTTTCTGGAGGATTTGGAGGATGTCCTTCAAGGATGCATCTGCAGTCCTTACAAATGGGTTGTCCTGTCGTCAGGCAGCCCTTCGGTCGGCCGGATTCCAAAGTCTGGGTCCTGTCGGACTTGACCCGACGTCAGGGCTGCAGTTTGTCGGGTATAAAGGCATCAGCCGCCATTTTCCTCGTCTTTCTTCTTGCCGTGGCTCAAGCAGAAGCTGTTGGTCGGTCAGATCATGTCAGAGAAAGTGAATAACTGTTTATCTTGTGGGAAACAAATACCTCATAAAGATTTCCACTCCTACTGTATACATTGTTTAGGCCCAGACCACGGCGTAGCAGCTTGTTTAGCCTGTGCTTCTTTTAACGGTCGGAGTTCGCTGAACAAATTTTCGGCTCTGATTTTGCATATATTATGCCGCCGGATCCTCAAATTGCCAAAAAATAAAAAAAAAAGGACGACTCGCGGTCCTCATGGTTTCGGCGAAACCACGATTATGTCTTGGTTCGGCGAAACGCGAGCAGCGATTCTTCCTTCAGCGAAACCATGCCTTCTACCGAGGCCTCTTCTAACCTGGTAGAATCGGCATCTGAAATCCAACCTTCTGTTGCGTTTCTCAGGAATTATCAGACACTATTCCCCTGGATATTTCTACCCCTGCGAGCTGCTAGGCCTCCTGCAGCCAT
Source organism: Protopterus annectens (assembly GCF_019279795.1). NCBI lineage: Eukaryota > Metazoa > Chordata > Ceratodontiformes > Protopteridae > Protopterus > Protopterus annectens. The sequence goes on from NC_056751.1 coordinate 302,458,405, forward strand.
GTCTATTAAGGCCTTTGCCAGGGCTAAAGCAGCCTCAGCTTCAAAAAGTGCTGCAAAACCCCCTCACACAGGCCCAGCACCAGCTCCCATATGCTTTCTTTGGCTGAGGATCTAATTTCTTTAATTCGTGGATCCAGGCCTCATCCAGACAGGACCTCTCTCCCACCTCCAGAAAACAGGCCTAGAGCAGAGCCCCCTGAGCCAGTATCCGCAGATGATTCCTCTGATGACTCAGAACATACAGACCCTCCTGAGGCTACTTATTCCTCTTACAAAGACTCTGATGCTGAAGAGTCCATTCCTTCAGCCTCTCCACCTGAGGAATTTTCCTTTGGGGAAACCTTGCATGCTATGAGGGAACAATTTCAGTGGCAGGGCCAAGATTTCTCAGACTCCAGAAAAAGGCTTAGAACCTTTCTACATTTGCCACAACATAGGCCTTTAGCTATACCTCCAGTTCTTTCTGTTGTAGATGATGCATTTAATGATGCTTGCACTGCTCCTGACTCATTACCTCCGGCCTCCTGCTAAGCCCGAAGGGTTTACAGGGTCCCGGACACTCACCACCATTTATACAAGGCTCCTTTGCAGATCCAGAGACTATCTCCCCAGGGCCCTAAAGCAGTAGCAGCTTCTACTCTAAAACCCTCCCCTCTGAAAGGGAATCCAGGTCCTTAGAGAGATGGGGTAAAGTTTACACTTCTGCTACTTTGTCAGCTAGGGCTTTGAACTGCCAATTTCACATGATTCAATATCAAGAGTTTATGCTTGACCAGTTAACTAAAAGCTGTCCTCTGAAGAATATTTAGATAAAAATATGTTCAGGAAATGGTGCGTAACATACAACAGGTTAGTAACCATTCTTTAAAATGTGGCTATGATGCACTGGAGGCTTCCTTTAGATCAGCCATGACTGGCACAGTTATCAGGAGACATGCATGGTTGAAAGAACAGGCATTACCAGACCATGTCAAATCAAAGCTTTTGGATGCCCCATGGACAGGTCAGTTTTTATTTGGTTCCTGCACACAAGGTACCAAAAAAGATGAGAGAGAAGCGAAATCTGTACAAACAGTGAAAGATTTCTTACAGGTTCAACCTCCAAGGTTTAGCAGGAACTGGCCCTCCAGAAATTGGTCCTTTCGGACTCCTCTAAGACACAAGGGGGCAGAATAGGCGCTCTAGAGGCAGAAACCAATCCAGGCCTGCCTACAGACGCCCAGTGGCAAGGCAACAACCAGCTTAGGCACGGACGCAGCCACCACCACTACAACTACTCAATCACAGTGACTTGGGTGTGGCATACCTACCAGGGAACAACTAGAAGCACCCTTAGGCGGAAAGCTAACCTTATTTTCAAAGAACTGGCATTGCATCACAAGGGAAAAATGGATTTTGCAAACTATAGACCAAGGTTACAGGTTCCATTTCCATACTCTACCAGGAAAGAGAGGAATGCCAAACCTACCACCTACTCAAAGGGGAGAAGCTCTAAAGCAAATATCTCAGCTATTAAGAATGAGAGCTGTGGAAAAGGTACCACCTATGGAGCAAGGAAAGGGATTTTACTCCAGACTCTTCCTGGTACCAAGAAAAGAAAACAAATGGAGACCCATTCTAGACCTATCCGCTTTAAGCACATTCCTCATTGTTCCAAAATTCAAAATGCTGACCCTACAGGGAGTCTTGGCTGGTAACTCTAGATCTCAAGGAGGCATACCTGCACGTCCCCATACGACCAATTTGCAGAAGATACCTCAGATTTCTTGCAGGATCAGAGCATTATCAATTTTCAGCATTGCCCTTTGGCTATCAGCCCAGAGTGTTCACGAAATGCCTGGCATCAGTAATTGCTCATTGCAGACTTCAGGGGATCCAAATTTATCCCTACCTGGACGACTGCCTGATACAAGCGGACAACAAAAGCAAGCTAACAGAAGACTTACAAAGAGTCATTTACCTGCTGCAAGCCCTGGGATATACAGTCAATATAAAAAAGTCAAGGCTGATTCCATCCCAAAGAATAACCTTTCTGGGTGCAAAGCTGGACACATCAAAACAAATGGCATTCCTAACTGCAGAAAAGAAAGAGCACCTACCTCTCTACTTCTTGGCATTAACAAAGTAGAACCATCTAACTGCAAGAAAAGTACTGCAAGCCCTAGGCTTCATGGCATCCTGCATAATTCTGGTCCCTCATGCCAGACTGCATTTTATGGTCCCAACACAAGCACAGCCTAGAAACCAAAATTCCAATAATCCCTGCCCTGAATCAAGTTTCCTGTGGTGGGCTCAGGCCTGTCAATCAAACACAGGATTACCCAAGACCAGCTATGCCTACACATAAATCTAAAGGAAATGCTGGCAATCCAGTCATTCAGACCATTTCTTCAAGAAGGTCAGTTGATGATAAGGACAGACAACACCACAGTTATGTGGTACATCAACAAACAGGGAGGCACACATTCATATCCTCTATGCCGGCTGGCACTGGACCTATGGGATGTGGCTCTGAACTACAACATTCAGTTACAAGCAATTTACACTCTAGCAGACATATTAAGCAGAACTACCACAGATGCCTGGATGCTGCATCCGGACATCTTCAAAGCCATCACAAGAGAATGGGGATTACCACAAATAGACTTGTTTGCATCCCCACTCAATCACCAGCTAAAGAAATTCTGCACAAGGATGTACCACCCACTTGCTTGGAAGGTGGACTCCAGTTGGAAAAACCTGACAGCATATGCATTCCCACCACTTCCTTTGATGCACAAGGTGCAGGATCATTCTGATAGCTCCAGACTGGCCAAGACAACATTGGTATCCATTGCTGAGGAGCATGTCTCGGGAACAAATATGGACACTACCCCTGATCCCATTACTGTTAACACAGAACAACTACAACATCCTGCATCCAAACCTGAAAACTCTGCAGCTAACTGCCTGGAACATTACATGACAGCAATTAACCCAAATTTATCCCAAAGGGTTAAAGACATAATCCTGAGGCTCGTAGACCTTCAACAAGAAAGAATTATGCAGCAAAATGGAAAAGATATCTCATTTGGAGTACTACAAAGGGAGAAGATGTGACACTAGTAAACATAGCCAACATCCTGGAGTACTTGGCAGAGCTCTTCCATTCAGGCCTGTCCTATTCTTCCATCAAGATACATGCATCAGCTATTTCAGCAGAATACAGCTTGGATCCTCCTGTCTTCTCTCACCCTCTGCTCAGACAGTTTCTGAGAGGAATTAAAAATGTAAAACCTCCCAGGAAACCACCATTGCCAGCATGGGACTTGAACTTTGTGCTAGAAAAAACCAGCAGCAACAGCAGAATTACAATACTTATCCTGGAAAACTGCTTTCCTGCTGGCAATAACTTCAGCAAGAAGAGTCTCTGAACTACAGGCATTAATGGCAGTGCAACCCTTCCTGATCTTTCATCAAGATAAGAGTGTCCATGAGAACAAATCCTACATTTATGCCTAGGTGGGGTATCAGAGTGTTATTAAATCAGGCTATCCACCTACCTACATTCTACCCAAACCCACAGAACAGGGGAAAAAGACTCTTGCATACCTTGGATGTGCATAGACAATTATGCTACTACCTGGACAGGACCAAGTCCAATAGAAAAACTGACCCAAAACAGACAATCTCCAAATGGATAGGAAATTGCATTAGATTTGTTACTCCTACCATGGAACTCCCAGGGGCTACAGCCAGCCCAGCTTGCTTTCTTAGAGTGGCTACCAAGGACATTATAGAGGCTGCTACTTGGACCTCCGCATAACATTTGCCAAAAGCATTACAATTTTACCTTATACTCTAGATCCCGAGCAGGTTTTGCCACTGCTGTTTATTTAAAGGACTGCAGATGCATCCTTGAAGGACATAGTTTTGTACCTACTACCAAAAATGTAGATGTCCGATAGGAATGCATCTATTTGCCATCCTTCATCTAGCTTGGGGATCTATTATGGTGTATTTGTTTGTATATATGTACATACATGCTTATTTTGTATGTGTGCTCTTTACTACTTGGAAACATTGGCATTTATCCAAATTTAGCCATCCAAGAGGGCACCGGACTGCAGATGCATTCCTATCGGACATCTACATTTATGGTAGGTACAAAACTGTACTTTGTAATTGGTTCTAGAGTACCCTTCAATGGTAGTTTGTGTTTTCTTATTCTCCTTGTTAGCGTTCTACCTTATTGGGTTGTTGTTATGCATGAGGTGTGATTGTTGGTCTCGCAGCAAACAAGATCTGGGGATATGGAGCAGTGCAGCATGGGATACCTGCTTAGCCCAGCCAATGGGAGACTTCGAGCTAGAAATAAAAAGTTGGCCGAGTCGGAGCCGATATTCGGCTCCGAACCCATGAGTAAGAATGTGAGGCGAGATGGACTACATACATCGAACGTTATGATGAGTACATAACTTCTTGTTCCTATCATACCTTGCCTACGCCTAGAGTTCCTTTGCTGGGCAGAGGCCTGCCACCAAAACAGGGGACTACCTTTCACACCACCCCTGACGCCCAAACCCTAACTACAGATGCATCAGACTATGCATGGGGGTGCTCACCTGGCAGGGAAGTACATTCAGGGCAAATGGAACCCAAGTCAAATGCACCTGCATATCAATCAAAAAGAAATGTTAGCTGTACAGAATGCTCTGACATTCTTCCAGGACAACTAATGGTAAAGGTGGACAACACCGCTGTTTTGTGATACATAAACAAGCAGGGGGATACACATTCTTACCCCTCTGCAGACTAGCCATGGCATTGTGGAACACAGCTTTGAGCTACTAAGTGCACCTACAAACTCAATTCCTGCCAGGAAAATTAAATACACTGGCAGACGGACTAAGCAGAAACCTCATGGACCCACAGGAGTGGAAACTGGAACCAAGGATTTTCAACATGTTGACAAACAAATGGGGGAGCCCAGATATAGACCTGTTTACCTCTCCCCAGAACTTCCAATTGGACAAGTTTTGCACAAGGACTCCCCACAAACAAGCCTTTAAAGTAGATGCTCTGTCCTTCAGCTGGAAAAACCTATCAGTCTATGCCTTCCCCCCTCTGCCTCTGCTCTCCAAAGTACTACTAAAAATCAATCAGGACAAACCAAGGATGATTTTGATTGCTCCAGACTGGCCGCGCCAACACTGGTACCCCCTTCTGTGCAGTGTGCCATGGTTATCTCCATGGCACCTGCCTGAGACTCCTTCCCTGCTGTCTAAGCTGGAGAACCAGATTCTGCACCCTCAGCTTCCAACACTGAACCTTGCAGCCTGGCTAATTACTTAATCTCTCCTTTACCATCCCTCAGCAAACCTGTGATGGATATCATTTTAGAGGTAAGGAGGCCTAGTACTAGAAAATCTTATGCTGGAAAATGGAAAAGATTCTGTGCATGGAACCAATCTCAAGGGATGAGCACAGCAGCACCCAATGTACCTCAGATTTTACAATACTTAACTGAGATGCTTCACAAGGGCCTTTTTCCTCCATTAAAATCCACACCTCAGCCATTTCAGCTCATTATAACACAGAACCTCCACTCTTCTCTCATCCACTGCTCAAGCAGTTCCTCAGAGGTGCCAAAAATTTGAGACCAACCAGGAGAGCTCCAACCCCAGCCTGGGACCTTAACTTTGTCTTGGAGAAACTCACCCTACCTCCTTTCGAGCCAGCTGCTACTGCAGACTTAAAATTTCTTTCTTGGAAAACAGCTTTCCTTTTAGCAATCACTTCAGCTAGAAGGGTATCTGAATTACAGGGCCTTATGGCAGTGAAGCCTTTCATCTTCTTTCATGCAGACAGGGTGTCCCTCAGAACCAATCCATCCTTCTTGCCCAAGGTGGTATCCAGTTTGGCTCTTAATCAGTCCATTCATTTGCCAACCTTCTTTCCAATCCACAGAATAAAGGGGAATGGATACTGCACTTTTTAGATATGCACAGACAACTTAGGTTCTACTTGGACAGGACTAAACCTCAAAGGAAATCTGAACAACTGCTGGGGACATTTGCTGCAGGGGCAAAGGGGCAGGCTATTTCAAAGCAAACCATTTCTAAATGGATAAGCCATTGCATTCATTTCTGCTATAAGCACCATGGAAAACCTATCCCCCAGGGGATCAGACCTCACTCCACCAGGGCTGCATCTAACTCTACAGCCTTTCTCAGAGGTGTTCCTACCAGGGACATCCTAGAAGCTGCTACCTGGAGTTCTGTACATACTTTCACCAAGCATTATCATTTGCCAATTTTCTCTAAATCCAGAGCTGGCTTTGCCACTGCAGTCTTGGAAGGCCTTATAGCTGGCCCTAATGCTATCTAAATTCTTCCTCCCAACCCTAGTTTTCGGAATCTACCCAAATGTAATGACTGCAACAGTGGAAAATGAAGAACATAGTACAGTTGTGTACACTTACCATTAATATAGATGTTCAAGTGTATTCACTGTTGCAGTCCTGGTTACCCACCCTCCAGCCCCCTAACTTCTTTTGGCTATACCTCCACTTTCCTTTACTATGCTTAAAAGCCTTTTTGGTGTATTTGCCTTTTTGTTGGAGGTATATCTTTGTGCTTTTATGTTTAATTGCTTCCTATTAGGGGGGCACCTGACATCCGGGGCAAGAAAAACTGATGTAATGGCGTCTGCTGCATGTTTTATACCCCTGACAACCTGACGTCATGGAAGAAGGGACAGCAACTGACGCAGGACCCAAGACTTTGTTAATCAGGCCGATTGAGGGCTACCTGCAAACAGATAACCCAAATGTAATGACTGCAACAGTGAATACATTCAAACATCTACATTTATGGTAAGTGTACACAATTGTACTTTCCATCCGTTCTTGTTTTGGGGTCACATGCCTCTTACTGTTTCACTTGCCTAATATTTGCTTTCTTCCTGCTTAATGCCCCTAATCCCTTTCCTAGCATAACTTCTTTATTGCATTGTTAACTACCTTCCTTGCAGGATCCTTGCCACAGAAAGTTTTAAATATTTTGAGAGTAGTCCATCCATGACAAACACAGCACTTTGCTTTTATGGCATATGCATTCCATTCAGACTTTAAACAGTATGCATGTTAACATTGGAATTATTTGTAATATTGCATATTGTAATTAGCAGAACAAATCAAGAAGACATTTGTCTTTTGAATTACTAATAAAGTTCAGTATTTTTTAGAGTTTGTGTTTTCCAGTTATTTCAACATGTAAAATCATTTATTTCCCTGATTTCTGCATACTGTTAGTATTGAATACAAACAAGTAATTATATTTAGTTTCCCAAGTCAACAGATTTGCTAATTTTTCATTTTAGTATACTGTTGAAAACTTAAGGACTGTCATTCCTTTTTAAAATTGGGTATATGTCAAGACAAGCATTCTTTTTTTTTTTCTTGAATAAGCATATATATCTGTTTCTTGTATAGTAGTAAGACTGAAATTCCTGATCAAGTGATTAACTTAAATGTATTTGTTTCCAGGTTATTTTCAGTATTTTGAAGAACCTGAAGCATTTACGGCAGAATTATTTATATAGCGTGTATGTTAAAAAGAGCAAACAAATTAACTTGTAGTATGTAAAGTGACATGTACTGTAAGCTACTCAGTTTGTGCAAATCAGTTTTCTCTAGCTCCATCATTTAAATGTGTATGCAGTATGTGCAGGTTTGTTTGTGTGTGTGTGTGTGTGTGTGTGTGTGTGTGTGTGTGTGTGTGTGTGTGTGTGTGTGTGTATATACATAATGTTATTACACTACAGAGTTTTGTTGGGGAAGGGGGTGACATAAAAGTACAGTTTATTTCATTTAAAAGGCATGTTTTAGGAACACCTGTATGTTTTAATATTGCACCTGCAGCTTTTGGCTGATGACATTTTTTCAGTTAGTAGATACTTTTTTTAACTGTATATCATTTCTTAGAATGAAAGAAATTCTAAATGTAGTTAAATAGTATGCATGTCACTTCTGCTTCTCGATCTGAATGTTACATTCCTGTCCGATAACGCAGTTTCTAAAACTGTGAGATTGTAGACATGTAGCCACTAATGTCTGAACTGAAATTGTTTAGACAAATGTATCCCAGCTGTTGTGATAATGTTATAAATAAAAACCAACATGCTTTATAGTCTGTAAAAGTTGTCCACATGCATTCCAAAAATATTTTTCTAAAACAGTCCTGTATTTCATATTTTACTATTGTCTTCAGTAGATGTCCCAAGGCATCTTACTTTGAAAATGGGGAATTATAGGTTATACAGAGGGAATTGCCTTCTATTTTCATTTTTTCTCAACTTCTTGTTCTTCTTCTTTTGGCTTTTCCTGGTTAGGGGTCGCCACAGCGGATCACCTTGTCCGCTCATGATTGGCAGTGGAGTTTTACAGTGTTGAGTTGCCAGCCCGGTGCCCAACCTTTCACAGAAGGTATACACACACACACACACACACACACACACACACACACACACACACACACACACACACACACACACACACACACACACACACTCACACCTATGGCCAATTTAGAGTGTCCAATCTGCCTACAAGGTTCTAATGCACTGTAATTTTATTAAAATTGTATAGACACTTATTGGAGGCATGTCTCACAGAGTGTTAGGTAAATGAGTGTCATAATACAATCATCCTAGAGAAGAGGAGAAAAACAAGACAAAAACATTGTACCTCTTTATACTTCTCTTCATCATTTTGTTCTCCTTGTTCATCTTCTTCATCATCTTTAGACTTTTCTTTCTCTTCTGTCTCCTTCAGATGTCACATCATCCTTTTTTTCGATGGCATCTAACTTCTTCATTAGAAGTACATTAAAATTAGTTTGAACTTAAACTTACAAATTATTGACAACAGTATTAAAAGCCTTTTGATGTGTATCAAAATACATGACTATTGTTTAATTGCTGTTAAAGTAACACTGTATCAGTCCTCTGAGTTTGTAGCCATTAGGGAAAACTGGAGCCTCATTCATGCTATTTGGCCTGGAGATGTAATTGCATCCTTGTTTGAAATATGAAATAACGTACCTCTGTTCAGTATTGTAGTGCAACTGATATTGGAAGCTTTTGAGATTTTTCCCAGTAATATACCTTTTTTTTTTTTCTCCCTTACATCTGTATTATTTTGGCCTTCATGTCTTGTTTTCTAGAAGGTGCATTACCTTTTCATTATTCTTTGTGTTCCTTCTGCAGACTAATTGCTAAGTCTAGGAAGAGGACTATAGTTCAAAATGCTGCAATCAGTTCTCTCGTGCTTATATACGTATATAAATATGTACGTGTGTGTCTGTATATATATATAAATATAGATGTACACACACACACACACACACACACACACACACATATATATATATAAATATGTGTGTGTGTGTGTGTGTGTGTGTGTGTGTGTGTGTGTGTGTGTGTGTGTGTGTGTGGCACTCTTGGCTGTTTTAAGGTTTATAGTGCTTTATATTTACATATACATATATGGTGGTCATGGTGTTGCAGCGGTTAGCATTGTCACCTCACAGCAATAGGTTCTCCGGTTCGATTCTCAGCTGGTGTGCCTTCTGTGCGGAGTCTGCATGTCCTTCTTGTGGTCACGTGAGTTTCCTCTGGGTGCTTCGGTTTCCTCCCACATTCCAAAGACTTGCAGTAGGTGGATTGGACACACTAAATTGGCCGTAAGTGTGAGTGAGTGGTAAGGATGAATGAACTACCATGGCAGGACCAGCCACCTGGAGGTGCAAACATGGGGAAAAGGGGTTGGGGAGCTATATGTGTGTATATATATATATATATATATATATATATATATATGTGTGTGTGTGAGTGTGTGTGTGTGTGTGTGTGTGTGTGTGTGTGTGTGTGTGTGTGTATATATATATATTTATATATGCAAAAAAGTGTCCCAAACCAAAATGAGCAAAATCCAAAGATATAAATCAGAAAAAATCCCAAGGTATGGAGACAGGCACACTGTTAAAGATTCCACAAGTCTGTTTATTATTTCAGTTCCACAAAAATGTACTGTGTAACTGCTTTCATAAAAAATTACTTCCTCAGACACATCATAACACTTGACAAAAAACTCTGTTTTTATACCATACCTAATCAACACAATCCAGTTTCCCTCCAAAATATTTAAAGGTACATACATATTTAAAACCATTGCTCATTCATATAATGAATCAATTTAACATAAAATACAAGTTCTACAACATGCTAAAACATATAATTATAAAAAGTTTTCATAAAACCTATGTCATGTAAACTCATTTCTTAATATTCTTATTTCTTAAGACAGGTAAGAGGGATAGTGTATCATTCAGCCCATATCCTCTATGGGCTCCGAACCTAAAAATCCATTTCAGTTTTGTTAGATTGTGTCATTTACTAAATCACCAAGTCTTGCATTGGCATATTGTACATGAAGAACATGGAAGAAGAATGTGCCCATTCCCCATAGATATAGTATGTTTAGCCAATGCACTAAATTCTTCTCCCCTTTTTGTGCAATATAGATGGTCTCTTATCCTTGTTTTGAGATGGCGGTTGGTTTTGCCAACATAAAATTTATAACACTTAACACAGGAGGCTAAATAAACTAAGTCTTTACTATTGCAATCGGCTTTAGCTCTTATCTCCCATAAATATCTGGCTTTGGGGTGCCTAAAAAACCTAGATATATCAATATATTTGCAGTAATTGCACTTTCCACACTTCCTTGTGTCTCTTTCCAATTCATGGGTGATTACATTAGACCTCAGATAACACAGTTGCTGTTTAAGACTTTTCCTGTTTTTATATGTGAATTTAGGCTTCTGCCCTACCCACCTTTCTGTTTGCTCATCAATGAATAAAATGTGCCAATTCTTGTTTATAATGCTTTTCACACTACCTATTTCCTGAGTGTATGAAATAACTAGGGGATTCTTATGTCTGTGGCATCATCTTTATCTATACCAACTACTTTTGTTGAGAAATATGGCTTGCCTCTTCCATGCCTCTCAGCCTTAATCTGTTCATATGCTGCATTTATTTGGCTCTCAGTGTACCCTCTTCCTTGGAATTCCTTCTTCAGATCTGCCAGATTAACAAATAATTTGTCATCGCTAGTAGTGAGGCGTGATGATCTGAGTCCTTGTCCCTTTATTATATTTGAGAAAATATGGGGTGGGTGCATGCTATCCCTATGTAAATAAGAGGGTTGATAGCATTCCTTTCTATACATCCTGGTTTCAATGCCTGCACTGCTTTGTTGCACTACTGCATCCAAGAAGTTGATTTCTAACCTCGACTTCTTGGTAGTAAATTGTAAAAAATTATTAGTGTTGTTTAATTCTGTCCATAATTCATCCAGTACTTCTTCACTACCCTTCCACCCAATAAACAGATCGTCCACAAAGTGTCTGTATATCCTGATCTGTGTATTCCCTTTTAAGTGCATATGATGGTGTTCCCACTCATCCATTACCAGGTTGGCATAAGAGTTAGCACAACTAGTGACCATCGCTACTCCAGTTATTTGTCTGTAACACTTGTCATTGAAGAGAAAGATGTTATGCTCTAAAACTATTTCCAACAACATACATAAAAATCTGTTTGACTGTTCTGATGCTTTCCATGTCTCATAAGGGATGCTTTCACCATTTCTAGTCCGTCGGAAATTGGTATACATGTAAAAAGAGACGTGGCATCCAAAGTCACTAACCAGTCAAATTTCTCTCCCTCTGAACCTCCACATATTCATGTAAGTCATTAAGAAAATGTTTAGTATCTCTTAAGTATAGTAGGGCACTCATTTAACACCACTTTCAACTGTTTATCTATATAAATAGAAATTGGCTCAATAAGCCAGCCTGCTCCTGCCACTGTCGGTCTGAATTTCGGACGTGTGGGTTTTGGGTAGCTCGTGTATTTGGGGTATTAAGGGTTTCTCAACATGAAAAAAATTAAACAGATCTTAATAACACCCATTTGCATACTCTCCTGCAGAGTCCTGTTAATACTTTCATACATGTCATAAGCAATGTCTGAAGAGACAATTTTATAAGTAAGAACATCTGCTAACATCAACAGCATTTCAGTATTATAGTACTCAGAGTCTAAAACTACTACTGGTCCTCCTTTGTCTGAAGGATGTACAACTATATCACTGTTATTGCAGAGATCATAAAGTGCTTGCTTGCTTTTCACTATCTGATAAATTACTTTCATATTGTGTGTTACCATTGCTACTCAACATGTATAAGTCCTTCTCACAACTTTTAATAAACACATCTAAATGTTCTGGTAGCTTAGGTGTCGTACTAGGTTTCTTAAAAGTTCTAACATTCATAGAAGTGTCATTATCAGTAAATAAAAGTTTCAAGGCTACATTGCGTACAAAGAGTCTTAGTTCAGTTAGCAAATCACTTATCTCAACTTTGGAAGAGGGAATAAAGGTCAAACCTTTGGTCAGTAGCGAATGTTCAGCGGCTGTTAGTGTGTGGTTTGAAATATTCCACACTAATTCAGTCCTCCTTGGGCCCACATCTTCTTTAATGTGCGGTTTTGTGTGTTGAACGGCGGGTCTTTCCTCTTCTGTGCTACCTTCCCAGTTTCTCCATAGGGTTCCCGTTCCTTTCATTTTTTTCAAAAAGGGAGAGGTGAATTAGGATTAATGCACTCTCTAATCAATGGTAGGACCTTCCATCTCACTACCAGTTCTTTGTTTCCATTGCTGGTTAGCCGTGTCGTCAACCAAGGTGGATTCCGCTGGAAATACTGGTGTTGTTGAAGTTGTTAAAGCTGTTGCTTTTTCTATTAGGGATACTTCCTAGGTGGGTGTTTCCCTTGTGATGACAGGCTCTTCATTGATGGAGGCTCCTCTCACTGGTCCAGAGTCAGATGACACCATATTGGTAGCATTGTTATTAGTGGTTGCTCTTACTGCAGGATTATCTCTCGGCCACAGAAACACTTGTTTATTTGAAAAATCATGTATATCCCTAGCCAATTTCTTTTTCTTCAAATTTAACAACCGGTTCTCATAGGTTAATATCTTCTCATTGAGTTTACTGGTGTATAGATCATTTAATTCATCCCCGATTAGTGAGCGAAATTGCTCACTCTGCTGTTCCACATTAATCTTGAGTTATCTCTCGTTCGGAGAAAAAAGCCTATCAGCAGTCTCATATAAGATCTGCTCATTTTCAAGTTAATATTCTGCCATTTGGCAAGAAGTTGTGGGTATGTCTCCCCATAGGTTGGCATATTTAATACCCTAAGATCTCTGGGTATCACATTCATTTGAAGACCAGCTTCATAATGAAACCACTGGCACTGAAGCCATTTGTATTTGAACAAGTTATCTATTTCTCTCTTAAGTCTCTGAATATTAACTTCTGTATTGGTATCCATTTGTAGATTGCTCTCAGTAACTGTTGGCAGATCATCAACCAACAAAGGATTGTTTTGTTCAAACATGAAACTCATCATGGTATATTTAGAGTGGTGATCGTGTTCCATATGCTTACCTGTAGTAGGAGCAGAGTTCATCATAGTGGATTCCGCCATGCTCACTATCAATATAAAAGCAAAAAAGCATCCCAAACCAAAGTGAGCAAAATCCAAAGATATAAATCAGAAAAATTCCCAAGGTATGGAGACAGGCACACTGTTAAAGATTCCACAAGTCTGTTTAATATTCCAATTCCACAAAAATGTACTGTGTAAGTGCTTTCATAAAAAAATTACTTCCTCAGACACATCATAACTCTTGATAAAATACTCAGTTTTTATACCATACCTAATCAACACAAACCAGTTTCCCTCCAAAATATTTAAAGGTACATACATATTTAAAACATTGTTCATTCATATAATGAATCAATTTAACATAAAATACAAGTTCAACATGCTAAAACATACAATTATAAAAAGTTTTCATAAAACCTATGCCATGCAAACTCATTTCTTTATATTCTTATTTATTAAGACAGGTAAGAGGGATAGTGTATCGTGCATACACATATACATGGATTGGGCATCGGGCTAGCAACCCAGTCCTGTAGAACCTGTACCTGCTATGGAAACATTGAGGGTTGAAAGGCACTCGTTGCCCGATATGCTAAATGTACAGGAGCGAATCCAGGATCCACGAAGGCTATATATACAATATGCACACACACACACACACACACACACACACACACACACACACACACACACACACACACACACATTTTTGTACTTTCTTCACTCTTCCATCACTCCATCTTTTTTTTTTTTTGTTAACAAGTTGCTGCTAAATTTATTACGGATTTTGAATTTTTGACTATAAACATTTAATGTTTTTATGGATTAACAACTGTCGCTGTGAAGCTTTTAGTTCAAGCATCAAGCCCTGTGACATTGTAGCTAAATGACTGACATTGCCTGTAGTGACGAATCTGATAAGTAGTTGAGAAGGGGTGAGAGAATGTGTGTATGTATGAGTATGAGACAGAGAGAGAGGGGCAAACAGACTAACTGAAGCTGAGAGATAGAGAGAGAGAGAGAGAGAGAGAGATGTGAAGGTCAGTAGAACATCTAAAATGTAATCCAACCATCTACATTACTTCCTGTAAGAATATATGATATAGTAGGCATTCTGACAGTGTTCAATCACTGCACATCATAATGCCAACCACAAATCTAGTAGGTTAGTTAGATGTGTAAGAAGAAGAAAAGCTGAAGGTTTTTGGAAGACTAGGTTTGTTACTCCCCTTGGCCAGATATCTGTTTTAGAAACATGTGGGAGAACAATGGCATTTACTTCCTTCCGTGGATTAACCTTCTAGTCTTGTAGGTCGATAGAGGTACACCACAATTCTTCTCCCTCTGTCCTGTGAAGATAGTCATGTGTGTAATAAGAAAGACATCCCAAAGAGAGTGAAATGACAAGAGAAAGTAGTCACATCAGCTGGCAATTTTAGTTTCATTCAAGGTATTCAGAATGTGGTGAAATAAGGGCTAAGTAATCAAATCAGCTGTTAATTTCAGCTTCATTCAAGGTGAACTGGCATAACCACATTTCACAGAATGGCTAACACAAAACTTTTTTAGCTTATCTCGGCAGTAATAGATTGTGCAGTATTGCTTCACTTGTGTGAATCATACCTCTCAACTGTACAAATTTTTGCAGAATGTCCAGATTTTTGCCTCATAATTTTGGTAAGGTCCTCATAAAATTTTGTTTTTTCTGGTAAATCGCTGGCAAAGCATTGAGAATTGAAGTCAGAAAATAATGACAGTTATTTGATTTCAGATTTCATTCCCTTCAGAAAATGCATGCGAATGCAAAACATGTTAATCTATCAACTTTCTATGTTTGTAAAAACATTATTTAAAGATTGTCCTTATTTTTGGTTCTTTGATTGCCCATTTTTTTATGGCTTTGTCCAGATTTCTTGTTCTAACCACTGGTTACAGATGTGCTGTTGGAGGTGGATTACCCAATTTTAGAACCCTTCTAGTTAGGGTTGCCACCTTTTAAGTGGGCAGCTATTTTGTTTTGTGTAGCACATGGTCATCAGCGTTTGTGCTGTAAAGTTTGAAAACAGTGTTAACAGTGCATCAGGTGGCACACTTGCATTTGGTGCCAATTGCTGCAGCCTCTACTTCACACCCAGTACATGGATTGCTGACACTGCTGTGTAGCATAATAGGAGTGCTCTCCTGAATATGTTGTCCTTCAGATTAGACATTAAACTAGGGCTTCATCTGCCTGAGCTTGTTCATAGGTGTGTACTAGGCTAATGGCCCTGGAGCCTTTACAAGCCTAGCCCATAAGACTACTCTGGCATCATGCCACCCGACCTTAGTTCCCAGTGCCTCTGTCGAATAGAGGCACTGGAGTGATCCCGGGGTGAATTTTCTGTTTCCCATCCACTCATCAAGATTTCTCTTGAGGAGGGCCAGAGAGGTGCTCTGCTTGACATGTATGGGAAGTCTATTCCAAAGCATGGGCAGTCTCTGGGTTATGAACCTGTCCCTCCAGCATGTTCTGTTAATTGTGGTAATGAGGTTGAGGTCTCTGGAGCATGTGGTGCGGAGGGACTGGGACTTCTTTAGATGTAGCATTTCTAACGGAGCTGGGTCGGACATGGCCTTGTAAGTCAAGCAGAGATTTCCTCTAAATAGGTGGTATGAGACAGAGAATAGTTGGAGTTTTTTGAGTCTGTCCATATATAGGACAAGTGTTTAAGGCCTAGGATACACTTTGTGAGGTACTTTTGTGGCCTCTCCAGTTGTTGCAGGTGTCTAGTGAGTTACACGCCAAATGGGGCACTGTACTCGATTGGCCTAATGAGGGAAGAGTACAGGGAGATAATGACCTTTTTCTTCCTGGATGCAAAACCCTTAGTAATGGGATATGCCACATAGAAGGACTTTCTGACCACAGTGGCAATGTGGTGGTCAAAAAGAGGTTGCTGACAACCTGTGTTCCCAGATCTCTTTTAACTCCTTCTGTGTTCCATAGACTACCATTGCATGGGAACTGGGTTTTTCCCAAGGAGGATGACGACACATTTTTTGGTACTGAGCTTAAGGCCATGGTGTTCTGACACCAGTCGTTGGTCTCATTGAGGCCTTTCTATAGGATGTCAGCATCACTTGGGGAGTTAATAATAGCTCCCAACTTGTAGTCGTCTGCGAACTTTGTCAGCCAAAGTCCCTTTGTGTTGGCCTGGACTTCAGAGAAGTAGATACCAAACAGGAGAGGACCCAGGACCGAACCCTGTGGGACTCCACTCGTGACTGGTTGGCAGTCTGACTTGGAGTCAGCTACTTTCACACTGTGGTGTCTGTCTGTGAGCCAGTTTGCAACCCACCTAATGATATAGGGTTTGATGCCTAGCTTAGTGAGTTTTTCTATGATTCCTGAGTGGGGAATGGTATCAAAGGCCTTGGCCAGATCAAGGTAGGCTGTATGAACCACCTTGCCTTCATCCACAGCTCTGGTGACTGACTCAGAGAAGTCGACCAAGTTGAGCAGGCATGATCTACCCTTCATAAAACTGTGATGGATCCAGAGTTGGAGATTCCCTATATCCTTGTTTATTAGGTCCATGATGATGTGTTCCATAGCTTTGCATTTCAGATTTGTCAGGCTAATGGGGTGATAGTTCCCAGGGTATGTAGTCGGTCCTCCTTTGTGGAGAGGGATGACTGTAGCAGTGCACCATTTGGTAGGGACAAAGTCTGAGGTGAGGCTGTTATTGAACAGGGCACACAGTTGAGGTGCCAGTTCACTCTGTAGTTCATATACAGGGATATTGTCAGGTCCCGTAGAAGCTGTATTCTTGGCCTTGGACAGTGCTGTTTTAACCTGTGCAGCATTAATACTGGGTGCCTGGCAATCTGGTGTTGTGATTGGTCCTTTTGGGGGGGAGGGGTTAAGTTGGCACTGAATCTTCCAGCCAGTATATTGGCAATATCTGTTGGCTCAGTATAGGTGGTACCATTGTGCAGTAGCTCAGAGCAAATCTGGGTATTGCCGTGGAGATTTGTTACATATAGAAGGCCTTGTGGTTGTCTTTACTATTTGCTGCAATTTGTTTTCATAGCTAGCTTTAGAGGATTTGATGAGGGATCTCAACATTTTGTTGAGACTGATAAGGGAGTTTATTATTCCGCATCAGTTTTCTCCTTCTGTTGTAGAGTTTGTTTATGGCAGGGGACCACCAGATTGGCTTCCTTTTTTTGGAGGAGAGCATCTTGGTTCTGTTGGGTATGGCGAGATCCATGCATTTGTGTACGTATTTGTACAGTGCATTGGTGTATGATTCGGCAGTCATGCAACTATTCTTCATTTGCATGGGTGCTGTGAAGTTAGCCACCTCTGTTTTTAGGTGCCCAAAATTGGCTTTGGAGAAGTTTTTCTTGGCGGTTACCCTTGTGTAGAGGGGGAGGTAGGGTAGGGATGTGGATTTCCAAGGTGATTAGATTGTGTTCGGATCTAACCAGGGACGAATTGACTGTTGGTATAGAGCAATGGTCGTCCATGTTAGAAATGACCAGGTCAAGGATGTTGCTACCTCTAATGGGGGTAAGAACGAGCTGGTCCAGGAATTCCAGGAAATGTTGGGTAAGTGTATTGGTATCTGAGTAGTTTTCCCAGTTAATGGAGGGGTAGTTGAAGTCACCCAGTATGACAGTGTTAGGTTGGATCCTAATATTCTCCAGGGTGTTTAGGAACATAGAGTGTGAGTCTTGGGACACGGTTAGGGATGTATAGCAGGCTACGACCTGAATCACTGTCTTACCCAATGTTAGCTGCACCTGAAGTATCTCCGATGCGATATGTTGGGCTACCAGTCTGGAAGTGTGCACATCCTTTATGGAAACACCAGCGCCTTTGCAGCTTCGGTCCAAGTTCTGGGGCCAAAAAGTGTGGAATGAGTTATAGTCTGGTAGTGCAGGGGTGCTTTCCTTGAACCAGGTCTCTGTTACAGCAAAAATGTCGATGCTCGCAATTTTAAGGAGTGCTTCAAGTGAGTGCATTTTGAGATTTATACTTTTAGCGTTGAGCAGCATGACCCTCAGATTGCATTTGTTTGTAGCTGTTACGATGGTAATTTGGTCTTTGGAACACCGCCTAAAAAAAGGCACTATAGGGGTGGCAAGAGTCTTGGCCAGTATCCAGAAGCCCAGGGGTGACAGATGAAGGCCATCTCTGGCAAACCATCGAGATCTGCCAATCATGTCATCCCAGGCAGATAGTGGATCCCCTTAGAATGACACCAGAAACTTAGCCAGTTGTTGAAATCAGTCATTTTCTGCTTGTACTGAGGTGTCATTCTGGGTGATGGTAGGATGCTGTTCAGGGCAAGGGTCATACCCGCCTGGGCTTCATAATCCAAGAGCACCTCCATGTCTCTTTTCATGTAGTCCAGGGAGGTACATCTCAGGTCATTCACACCCACATGTACAATGACAGAGTTATATTTGTACCTGTTGTTGAGGGACCTGAGTGTGTGCTCAGGTGAATGTAAAAGATTGCAGAGCATCTATCAAGAAGAATGGGGTAAGTTCACTGATGCCTTGGCCAAATTTTCCCTAGTAATAGAAATACCACCTCAGGTATCCCCTGAAAAGAGGCTGCTAACTTGGACAACAAAGGATAACTAAATTAATAGTTTTAAATTAATTCCATATCTATATAATAATTTCAGAAATAAAGAAAAAGGTACTATGCACACTGACCATTTTGGACAGTTTTTATGGTATCTGGGGAAAGGGTAGCCAAGTAATGGGACACTGGAATGGCTGTGGGAAAGGGGCCTGGTCCATTGCCCTGCCTAGGGCCCCATTTGACCACGATCTGGCTCTGCACCAGAGTAGCTCTAATTCTACTTTTATTGACTTTCCAACATAAGTCACTATCCATAAATTCAGTTGAGATGTTTCATTTTGTATTATCAAGTTTACAGTTTTACCAATGATATATAATGACATAAACCACTTATTCTTATATAAACAACACAGATGACTTTATTTATTTTTGATTGAAGCAAAATTCACTGTAGAGACATCAAACACATTAACCAGTAGTTATTTTTCTGGTTCTGACTTTTATGAGTCAGCAACTGAACAATTCTGTGTTTGTTTTCTCTTTTTTTCCTCTTTTCTCTTCTGCACATTTTTTTAGAAATGCTTAAATATAAACAACTGGTTGAGCATTTTTTGTTTGCTAATGGACAATCCTGACCTATAAGTGAACCTTGAGCAACATGGCAACTGTTCAGATTGACATATTCTTATTTTCAACTGTTCCATCATGATTAAGCATTTTGATATGTCCTTTACCGACATGTGTTTAGTGTGGTGTTTCATACTGTTATATGCACCAACAAACTCTTTGTGGTTATTTTTAGTATTTCTGTTGCTTGATTATAATTTTACATATATCTAGATCTTCTGCAAGCTCCTTAATTTGTAAGCATATTACTTTTGATGCTTTGTAGCAACTTTCTCTAGTAACAAGCCAGTCAGTGGCAAAAATGTACTTCTCTGTTTATCATTCTTTATGATAAAGATAATTTTATCTCTCCGTAACGAAGCCTTCAGCTTTCCAAACTCAGTCTTTAGTATAGTGTCTTAGTTAAGTCACATAGACATAGGTTTATAATTGATTTCTGCTGAAAAACAAAATGACAAATAATGGGCAGATACATTTAAGGTCAGAGTATTCTTTACATCTGTCTTTACAGCAGCTAGATCAGATATTGCTCTGTAGTAAGATTAAATGCCTTTATGACATCATCTTTTGCAGGGTGAAGAAATGTAGCAACTTGCACTTCCTTATTTTTTTCCTTTGTGCCAGAAGAA
Source organism: Protopterus annectens (assembly GCF_019279795.1). Classification (NCBI taxonomy): domain Eukaryota; kingdom Metazoa; phylum Chordata; order Ceratodontiformes; family Protopteridae; genus Protopterus; species Protopterus annectens. The sequence continues at coordinate 302,478,805 of NC_056751.1, forward strand.
ACTGTGAAGAGACAGAGTTTTTATAGCAATTGTTGCCAGTTTACTGTCTTATTGCAGTGCTGATGTTTTGCTGAGACAGAAAACATAAGATTGTTGGATGGAATTCAATGTGTTGTATGTTTAATAAATACAAAGAAACTATCATTTGAAGGACAAGCTGCTTAAGCCTCGCATCAGCGTTACAGTTGGTTTATGGTGTTAAGCTTAATATGAACATAATATTAACCGTTTTGATGGCTTCTGATCACTTTATTTTGAAGAAGTTGAAGTTTGTACTCAGTATATTTTTCTAGTTGTTAAGTCTATGTTTGCTGACTGTAAATGCCTTTAAGTCCCTTTCACTTTTTTTCCGTTTGTTAAGATCCCGCACTGTCCTTTTTGCCATAGTAAGATTCGCTTTCCTTAATCTCTTCAGGATAATTGCCTGCTCAGTAAAGCTCCTATTTCCATGCCAAACATGCTGCTTAATTACTTTAAGTACTACTGTTATAGTCGTCTTATTCTTAATAACAAAGTATATCTGAGTTCTCACATTTTTGTCTAAGGAGTAGTGGTCTCATTGCTTTGTAGTACATGTTGGGCCCCTAGTTAACCTAATAGAAGTCAGTACAGTGAAACCCCATGGGGACAATGTGTGGCAATACTGAATTACTAGCCTGTTTTGAATTTATTTTTGAAATTTTGCAATCAGCAAAATGCAGATAATTCAAGTGATTAATTATTGTATCAGGGAATCTTCATGTTCTTTCATTCTTCAGTTTTAATATACATTTTGTATTACACAGGTGCCTTGACTTTTGTTTTTTGCCTCTTTTTAAAGAAAATGTAATTACTAGAATTCTGGCATAAGTGCAAGTTGTTTGCTGGGCTTGAAGTGTTGCTGCAGCTATTAACAAAAATTGTCGCTAGCTTTTTATCTAGTTATTAAAATAATGTGAAAAAAATTATAATACTGGCTGTTATCAAGAAAAATATTTGCATTCATCTCAATCTATTTTATTTTATCCTAATAGAAGCATTGTGGTAGGGTTATTCATTATTAAAGAGTTTAAATTTGCACAAAGGAAAACTAATGGTGCTTCTAAAGTAAGCAAAATTTTATCAAGGACTTAAAATGTTTACGGCATTAGTAATGTGCATACCGAACTTAAATAGTAATGAAATACATTTTGAATTTCATTTGAAGGACATCGGTATATTTAAAAAAGTAATACAGTAAATGTATGAGACTCAATCAGTTTAATTGTGTCATACCTTATTAGATCAAGACTGCACTACTTTAACTAGATTAAAATGTATCACTGAAAAAATATAACATAATAGTAGTTGGTTCTTGGGAGTTTTCGAAGTTGATTTTGAGTCCTTAGGCCATCTGCACCTACTTTTGTTCCCTTATCTTAATGGATGAAATGATCATAGAAGGTTAATAAGCTAACTGCCCTAGAGCCTTCAAGTGTAATCATTTGTGCCCCACTTTTCCCAGTTATCAATGCCCAAGGACTAGAATGGTTGTGGTATATACATGTGCGTTTGGGCATTTAGAAGCTGCCCCTGTCTGTAAGGGACATAGTGACAAACCAGGCATGAATTTGTGATTTCCTATCCACTGATCCAAACTGCATTTGAATAGGCTTACGAATGAGCTCTGGTTCCCATGAATGAGGAGACTGTTCCAGAATGGGGGTAGTCTTTGAGACACATACTGGACCCCCAACATGTTTTATGTCACAGAAGAGGTTTCGATCTTTAGATCAGGTTATTCTAGTGCTGTTTGTTTTGTGAATGTTTAGCAGATCTATCAGGGCTGGATTGGAGAATGTCTTGTAGGTTAGGCATAGATTGTCCCTCAGTAGTCTGTAGGAGACCAGGTACAAGGGCAGGGCTTTGAGGTGGTCCACATAGGACATGTTATTTACACTCTGTATTCTTTTAGCGAGAAATCTTTGGCCACTGCAGCTGTTGCAGATGCCTGGTCAGGTACATGCAGAATAGTGCATTGTACTCGGTTATTGTTCTAATGAGGAGAGAGTACAGTGAGACTGTGATCTTCTTTGATCTTGATGCCATGCCTTTACTTCTAAGCTGTGCCACTTAGAATGATTTTCTTACCACCATGAAGAATGATTTTCTTACCACCATGAACACATGATGATCAAAGGTCAGGTTACTCTCAACCTGAGTTGCAAAGTCCCATACCACTGGGTCTTGCTTCTGTACTCAGCAGCATGGAACCATGTGGCATTATGCTCAGAATTCCAGAATAAATACTCATATTTGAATACGTTTCTTCTGTAGCACATTGGTGATTTTGTTAAGGGAAGTTCATCTTAATTTTTGTTGGGGGGTGGTGAGGCGAATCCAGGTATAACATTGGCTGGTGACATGGCTCAGAGGGTCATGGCTAATGTACTATAGCCCTACAGTTTGTTCTTTTAGGGTCCACCTGCATACTCTGAGCAAGTTAATTAAGCACTGCAGTGTTCATTGTTGTTTTTGAGAAAGAAACAGTGATGTCTTTCAGGCCTTCCTTAAATGTAAAGAAAAAATGTCTTCAATGTGTGCTAGAAACTGCAGTAAAATCTTAATCAGATGAAATCTGTTAGACTTTGATGCTCATCAGTAATGCAGGTTAGTGCAAAGCCTGTTATTCTAACAACTTTCCAAGGACAGTATTAAAATCTGTCCCTGATTTTGTACTTTTATCCCCTCATTAGTTTTGGTTTTGTCCAAATTTCTTGTGCTAAGAGGTTGAGAGATGTGCAAATAAATGCTGCAGTTAAACCTGTGTAAATTATTTCAGGTAGAATTGGATTAAGTGATGTTGCACAGTTCATTTGCTCAGTAGCAAGTTTGACATGTATTTTAAATTAAGGAAATTAGACATATTCTAAAGTTTAATATTTACTAAGACGTTTCTTAAGAAAGATCACAGTAAAGGCTGTATATTAAGAACTGTTGAAATGAGTTCATGAGCTGCATTAATAGAACATTTGAAGTTTATGATGAATGCCTAAATTAACTGAGTAACATTTGCTGTCCTTTTAAGCTCATTTCTGAAGTAGTGCTGCCTTGGGACTAAAGTTTGTGAGGAATGTGGTATTACATAAACATGTTTAACACTAGTTACTGCCTTATATATATTCTAAAACTGTTCCTGTAACAGCCGTGTAGCTCCCACAACCTATAGCACATGGTAGTGTTCTAATAATATAAAACTGCCATTACACATATTCTGACAGAATAGATCACAAGAGGCATCACTGAATGTAACCATTAAAGAAACCCTTATAAGCTGCACAAAAGCTAGTTAAAAACTACTATTAATCAAGAAGCTTTACCTTACTTATGTGATACCATCATCACAGACTTCTAACGTTAGTGTTAACCTGCATGACTAGCCAGATCGAAAGGAGCACATTTAGTGATTGACACTCTGTGTTGTGTGATCATTATTTTGCAGTTGATGCATGATTCATTAAAAACTGCAAGAAAGACCAGCAAAGCTCGAGTCTTCACTGTTGTTGTGTCTTTCGGCTTTTCCCGGTTAAGGGTCGCCACAGCGGAACTCCGGTCTGCTAATGATTGGCAGTAGATTTTTACGTGCCGAGTTGCCAGCTCTGATGCACAACCTTCAATGAAGGTACGCCCATTCATGCATGTCTCCACACAGAAGACGCTTTAGCTGAGAATCGAACAGGACAACATCTTACTGTGAGGCGACGTAGTATGCTATTAAAAAACGGCCAAAAACTTCACTAACCAGTAAATTGTAAACAGACAGACCGGACTCAAGGTGAATAAAATATAATTAATTTTAATAAGATAAAACAAAATCCGTAAGCGCTTTCATCTCTCATGGAGACTTACTGTTCACTTTGTAGTGCCTTAAACCTCCTGCAGTGGAGGCCCATGGGATATATACAAATGATACCTTAAGAATATATATCAGTGTTTCAGCTACTTGGCTTCAGAATGCCAATGACTTTTTTTTACTTTTGGCTTTATGGGCTGGAATGTATCCATAAAGACTTAAAAAGTAAAGAAATAAGTAGATTCTGAGTAAAGGAAAGAGTTTCAAGTCTTTCTTGAAAGTACAAGAACTTCAGGCTGATGATTTTCTTGGTTAAGATCTTCTGGGCCCTTTCCAGTTGCTTAATATATCTGGAAAGGTACATCCCAAAGGGAGCATTTCACATAGTAATTGATCTAATTACGGATGCAGTAAAGAAGAATGGTAACTTCTCTTGACCTGAATGATATGCCTTCAGATATTAGTTGTACAGCATAGAAAGATTTTATGAAAATGTAGTGGTCAAAGAAGTGGGAATTATCAACCCAGGTTCCAAGATTCTTGACTACATTATAATTTTGGGGTTGGGTAGTAGCTGTACTGTACATGGAGATAGAGAGTTGCATACCAAATGTGAAAGTACTACAGTTTTTCACATTTAATTTGGCTCATTTTCCTTATACAGCTTCTTTATGGGAGTTAGTTCCTACTGTAATGAATGAATATCAGAAGAAGATTTGATAATTATACCCAGTTTGCACTCATCTGAAAACCAAATTGACCAAGGTGCCGATGCAGAAAAGGAGGGTTCCCAGTACTGAACCCTAGGACAAACCTCTAGTCCTTAGGTTCTAAGGAGGCGTCTATGACCTTAACTATATGGGTTTTAGCTTTCTACCGATTGGCTGTCTCATCATACGATATATGGATCTACTTTCAAAACATTTAGCTTGTTTATGATGTAAGCTTGGTGTAGCGTGTCACACCGTTTGGGCAGATCCAGATAAGCTGTGTCACATTGGCCTTCTTGAAGACATTAACTAAACTGAGTAGACAAACTGGCTAAACTGATGTGGGTGTAGCCAGATGCAGGTTTTGACATCATAGTTTATGGATTTAGATATAACCAAGTCCATGGCTTTGCAAATCAGATTAGTCAGGCTGATGTGTTTGTAGTTTACTGAGTCATTGGTAGAGCCACAATTGTACAGAGGCATTGCTACAACAGTATGCCATGCTTTGGGGAAAATCCTATAGCTAAGCTTGGGTTCAACAGTTTAAAGAGGGTGTCCAAATGGGCATGTTTGGTGCTATTTATTAGACATTGATGCAAATTATTAGGCCGTATGGAAATCATTTTTGGTTTTAGGAGACACCTTTAATACATTGTTCCTTTGCAATATTAGGAGGTATAAGGGATTTTGGACTTTGTGGAATTAAGATAGTTGTTATACACATGTGCCTTAGCAATATTAGGAGATGTAAGGGATATTGGATTTTGTGGAATCAAGGTAGTTGTTATAGAGTTAAAGTTTGGACTGTATTTGTCTAATATATTTTCTATGTCTACTACATCAGAGTAGGTGTTGCCATTAATAATATGAAAATTTGTAGATCTGTTACATGAGTTAAAAAGTCTTTATTTTTCTTGTTGTAGAGTTCATTTAAGCTGATGTATCCACAGGTTGGTTTGCTATTATGTTTGTTTCTAGTGGGAGTGGCCAGGTTGAGCCACTTATCTATGTCCGAATAGAATGTTGTGTAAATTGTAGCTGTGTAGGTGTCCAGTCTGTTGATGATGATGTAAGGGAATTCTGATACTCATCGTAGGATTTGAGGAGGCCTGTCTTTGTGAAATTCCTGAATTCAGAATTTTTTACTGCAGGGACTGTAAAGGTTTTGAAAGAAAACACAAGTTTATAGGCAGATTTAAACCTGGATGGAGAAACTAGAGGGGCTATACCAGTTAGGACCAGGTCAAGAATGTTATGTTTTCTAATTGATTTATTAACTGTCTCTTGCAAAGAAGTTTTATTTATTAAGTTGAAGAATCACTGGATATACCTAACTTTGGAGGTATAGGTTTCCCACCTTATTGAAGGGTTGTTGAAGTCTACCGTTGTAAAGGTGTTTTGCTCATTAGGTAGTTCCTGAAGTATACCTAAGAACCTTGGCATGTCCATCAGATGACAATGGAGGGTGTTCTGTGGCTGGCTTTAAGTTGATAGTTTGCCTTGTTCAGGATAAGTTGAAGTTCAGTGAGTTCAGTTTGTAAGAATCTGTCTAGAGGTGATATAGCCCTTGAAAAATGTGGAAATGCCACTGCAGTTTTTCCATCATGTCATGCTTGAAGCCAAGAGAGTAGAGAATGTGATCTTTATAATGAAACAAGATTCAGTAACTTGTACAGCTGTGTATGTGTTGAAATTGCAGGAGATTCTGAAGATCAGGTAGTTAGTTGTTGAGACTTCTAGTGTTCATAAACACTACTTTGATTACATCCAGCTTAGTTTGAAAATGGCTAAATTTATATCTGCTGTGTTAGGATATCTGTTAGCTGGTCTCTGCTTAAAAAAGGCAGTATGGAGTAGCAAGGGGTTTAGCCAGTATGTGGAAACAATGAAATGACAGATGCAGGCTATCTTTGATGAAGCAAGTTGGACTATCATCTCATCCCTTGTTGACACACACTTGACCACCATAGAAAGACACTAAATACTAAGCCAGTTGTTGAAACATGTCATCTTTTCGTTTTGCATAGGTATCATTCTAGATGAAGGTAGGATTTCACTCAGGACATATTCCTTGCTTGCATTGAACTCATGCATGGTGAGTTCCTACATGCCTCTCTGCAAGTCCCTCAGGGTTATGCATCTGACATCATTTGCATCCACCTGAACTACTGTTAGATTGTAATCATATTTATTTGGTGAGAAGAGCTTTAGACTCTTGGATTTTCATGGATCCTGGCACCAGAAAGGCAACTAACTTTAACTCTTTTTTTTGTCTAGTCTTGTGAGTGTGGCGTCAGTGTGCCTGACAATAGATTCAGCAGTTACTAAAACATTACTATCTTACTCCTGAAAGTTGTGGTAGATGGTTTGTGGTGTTTAGAAGTATTGTCATTTTTTATCTAGTTATTTTGGGCAAAGGCATATAACCATTTAAGATACTAATACTTGCAGACCCTTGTACGGTTCAAGTGGATATGAATATAATGCATTTGTATACTGTCTAGATATTTAGAGAAATGTAGTGACGCAGTGTACATCTGCTCCGTTTGTTTTGAAAATGTTTGTTTTTGATTGGTACAGTTTTTTCATATTTTCATAAATCTTGTATCTTTAGTTCCATAATGCCACAGAACACCACAGAGAGTGATAGCACTTTAGTTTAATAGCATACATGCTTTTATATGTTTGTGTTAATATCTTTGTGACCTTTTAATAGTTATTTAAATTTTCATGTTATTGTGGAATTTGTATTAATCATAAAAAAATATTTTTGATACATTTGTTCATGATCCTGATATGTTCATCATAAATTGCAATGTATTAGGAAACACAGCCAAGTTATAGCTATGTGATGATATTTAAGTTAGTTTTGCATAAAGGAATGTCATAGTAGAATTCTAGGCTAACAGCCCAAGGGGCTCGTTTAAGCATAGCCGGGCTTCCCAATAAAATTTTATAGTTAATGGTTCCGAAAGGTTTTGTGGGGGATGTATATGCTTGGGCATGGATAGTTGAACATGTAAAAGACTCCTAGCTCTAGTAGGGACATAGATGGCAAATGAAGGGGATACTTAAAAGTTATTTTATTAATGGCCTGTTCTGTACATTCCATGTTATAATTTGCTTGCATTCCAGTTCATTGATGAAGTTCTGGGTTACTTGAATGCAGGGCATTTTCTATTGCTGTTGCCTGTTGTATAAAGACAGAGAATTGGGCACAAGTGCATGCTGGATTACCCTACCATAATTTAAAGTGATGAAGTCTTGGAATTGTGTATGAGGCCATTTTACATTTTGCAGTTATTTGGCTGGATGAAGTATAGACTGTTGAGAAATAAATACTTAATGATACTACACTGAATTAAAGTAATATTTCCTCAGGTTACAGTCTGCCAGTGTACCTAAACTTACAGTACTGTGGAGGAGAATTGACTTCCTTCATGGCTGCTCCCCTTCCAAGATAAGTGATAAGTCCTCATCCGAGTTTCTTGCCTCAAAACTCTCCATCCTGCTCATGAAAACATTAATCACAGACTGCAGCTTTAAGAGCTTCTTTGTTCATTGCAGCATGATGGTTGTCAGGGCTGCTACTGCTGACCACTGAATCTAGAAGTTTCCCAGCTTCATGAAGTCCCGCATTTATATCTGACAGTTCTACTCTTGAAGTAAATTGTGATAATTCTGCTGGAGCAGATAGATAGCATATCTCATCTGCATTCACATGTGATGCTACTGAAGCCTTCCTTATTCAGTTGTGCTTGTTTGTTAATAAGAATATCATTTCTTGCACCTATAAGAAGGCCATTGGTATCAGTAAATGTAGTACAAAAGACAGTATTTTTAGATCTGATCCTCCTCCTGTTTCAATCCCCTCTTCTTACGATACTGTAGAACAGGGTATCTTCACAGCTAAGTTAAGTTCCTAAAGGTTATAGGGTCTTAATTGTTACCCTGTATGGTTCAAGGAGGTATAATCAAACAAAAACAGCCATAAAGTGTCTGACATTTTACTGTGTGCTGTGGAGGAATGCCTAGAGGTCCCATCTTTTTTGACATTGCTGAAATTATTAAATAAATGAACTATTTTTGCTTGCTAATTTAAAAAGCAGTTAGCATTGGCTACAGGCCCCATTGTAACCTTCATGAGAGTTGTTTCATTTCCATAACCAATTTTGTTAGATGAATGGTCACTATATATCCATATTCTCCATAAGGCCAACCCCCTCCCCCCAAACTCCTGATAACAGGACCACACTCTTAAGTTTAATGCAAAGAAATGTGGTATTGTAACTTGGGAAGCAAGAACACTCCTGCACCAAGCTCATAAAAGATACCCTTCCAAATTAAATATTGTCTTGAGACCAAAGTATATTCATGGACAAAGAACTCTCTTTTGACCACCAGTTATCAACTTTCATTAGGAAAGGCTGCTACCTAGTTCAATTAATAACTAAAGACATATCCTGCAGGTCCAATGAAGTTACTGCCTTCTCAAATCCTCCATGATTAAATCCATATCAGAAAACATTTCTCTTTTTGTTAAGTATCTGTTCAGCCATATTGCCCAAGCAGAAAAACACAGCATGTCCTTAACAAGAAGATATCCAGATATGAGCTCCCTAAGCTACATAGAACTTCCAAAAACTCTATCACTATAATCTATAGTATCTCCCACAGTCTCTACATGGTGACCTATGCTTACGATACAAGACTACAGATGATTCTCTCCTGGCTGGCCTTTTACATGTTTGTAAAACCAGTAGCACCACTGATATCCGTTCTATGAATCAGTATCATAATATTAACACAACCTGTTGGTGGCGCAGTTAGAATACTGTACTTATTGCATAAGTCTCACTCCATATCACGCAAAGTAGCTCCTTAATTCATTTTAAGTCCAGCCTAGATGAGTGGATGGAGATCCTCATATTTAGCCCTGGTCCAGCTTCTCAGACCTCACTGGCTAGGTTCCTAATGGTGTACTTGACTGGTAACCTAGTATATATCTATGACCTTATAAACAGTTCTATATTATATGAACGAAAGTTCATATAAAAGGACGCTCAATGAGCAAAAATCCTGGACATCGAAAACAATATTGTGGGGGGCTGTGCCCCCCACTAAATATATATTCCAACTCCGAGATCACACTACAGTGAGGAAAGGGCAAAAACTCCAATCTTCACTGTACTGTGATCCCACAACATAGACCTCGATGTCTGGGAGTTTTGCTCATTAGAGCGTTCGCTTATATGAACTTTCGTTCATATAATGTAGACCCCTTATAAACCCGTGAACCAATTCCACTGCTCAGATTAGAGGCCATCATGGTTGTGTGCTTTGGGCTTTTGTTTCTGTTATTCAGTGAAATAAAGTTCATCTGCAGCAAATGCTACCTCTTGCATTATGCAGATGACAGAGTCCTAAATATTTGTATAAAACCAGCAAGACTTTTGAATCATAGCTTCAGAAAGAATATTCAGTCGTGAAACATCAACATTTAGGTTCCAGATATGTAACAATCCTAACAAGACTAAAGTTGTCTTGTTTGAAGAAAAGCTCTTTGCGACTTTGTCATTGAGTGGCCATGAGGTTGTATTCCCCTACTGTATGGCAGCCTGAACCAAAATACACAGGTAGCTGGTTTCACAATTTTAGGTTGTCCAGCTTTTGACACCGAGTCCAAATGTGAGTCCTTATGTGAGATAACTAATAAGTACTCCTAATTTTTGTCTGTGAGTCTCCAGTTATCATTAAACCTTTCCAGCAAAACCTTATCTGATTTGCTAATCATCACTGCCTCTTATTGCTAGAGTTTTCTTAATGCACCCCCAACTCCAGTATGCCCAGTTCCATCAGAACTTGTCCATAACAGACTTAAAAAGAAAAAAGTCACTGGCATTCAGAACTGCCATATACCTGAAGCACCTGATGTCCTTAAAGGGTCATTTGCATATATCACATGTGCCTCTAATAAAAGAGGTTTAAGGAGTCACACAGTGGAAACTCTACCTTGGCTAGATTTTTCTTTTAGTTTTTACTGATTGATTTGTCTGTGTGACCTTTTTACTCATTGTTTTAGTTTGCATTTGAAACTTAAAGAAGGGGCGGGGATCAAAGACATTCAAATGAAAAAATAAAAATAAAATATGTAATAGCGTTTGTTTACTACAAAATTAGCACAACTTGCACAGGGTGAGATTATTTTTTTCATTTATTACTTTTATGGATCAAGAATGTGCATGTGGGAGGTCTGATTTTGGAGGAATCTAAAGAAGAAATGCAGTACTTTAAATGAATGTCAAGATAACTGCATATCAAGATGCAACATAAAGGACAGTGTTCACAAAAGCAGTAACGAAACTATAACCTGTAGGATTTAATAAGACGCTGGAGGTGAGACACCCACAAAACTCACATTTATTTTAATGCTTAACAGAAAGTCCAGCCCATTTTTTTTTCAGAATACACCAAATTATACCATGACCCCTCATTATTATTCACATCTCCGCTGTTTATTTTAAAAGTTGTCTCGCCATGTTAAACCCATTTAATTCTTTTCTTTTCTTAAATAATGTCATGATATAGAGCTTAGTGTTGTGTGTGGGTGGGGTATTTTCCTTGTTTGGTTTTTTATCTCCGCGGGACCAACCCCAAACCCAACCAACCGTAAATCCAGCATTACCCACACCCAGGCATGGGTTATTGCTATAATAGTACCTTTTAATTTAACTGGGTTTTGTAGAACACAAAATAATGCCTTCAGAATTCCAGCCGTACAAAGATACAAAGGACAGTGCAGTGGAAGAAATGGCCTGCCTTAGTGTCCCACAGTAAACCATGCTGGCCTCTTGTATGCCAGCACTAGCTTGTATAGTAGTGAAGACTGCATGTTAGTTAAAAACAATCTAACTATTGGACGGGGGGAGTCTGCACATGTTGGAAGTGCACAGTCTAATCATTCTGTAAGAGGACTACATTAGCCCTCTACATTCTAACTGATATTTGATTACATTGCATACTTGTTTGTCAGGACTAAGCTGATTATCCATTATGACACCATGTAGTTTTTTTTTTTCTTTTTTCTTTTTTGTTAAGTTTGTTCCTAAATAGATAAGCTATCCCAGACAGTCTGTATTAGACAGCTTACATGGATTCAGGTTTACTGTGGAGAGTGTGCCAGTCTTGCATGACTAAGACCAATTTTTCATATAGTCCAAAAATCATTAGTTTAGTTGTTTTTTAGTGTTTATGATAAGCTTGTGCTCAGCTAGCCAGTTACGTTGTTAAATATGATTTTGTTCTATGTTTTCCTTTAAGGACTGATAGTTATTAACCCTTTAAATTACCCTATCATCAGCATATAAAATTACTGGAGTATGGAATAGATCAGCAGGAGGTGTTATATAAATATATATTTTATATAAAAAGGATAATGGAGTGCAGTAGAAGATGTAGAGGCACATAATTCGCACGCAAAGAATTTATTGTTCAAGAAGTCAGGAAACCATACCTTAGAATTTAGGAATAATTCTTACTCTCAACAGAGAGCTAAAAAAAGTAAGTAGTGTACTAGATCAAAAGTCTTCAGATCTGTAAAATCAGCCCCTGTAGGGAGTCCTTTGCTGTTGTTTGACAATATGTTGTCTGTAAGGGTGAATATAGGGGTCACTACACTCCTGCCAGACAAAAATCCTCATGGTGTGGAGATAGGAGTTTATAGGATTGAGCATATTCAGATAGTTGATTACATTTTTTCAATTATTTTCCAAGATTATTAAAGTAGAGCTAATGCTGAAGTCATTTGCAGATGGTTTGGTGAGTTTTGAAATTGGTTTGACAGTTGCAAGCCTTCAGTCTTCTTACATTGAATTTTGATAAGGGGCAGAAGTATAGGTAGCAAAATTGAATTGATACGGTCTTTACATATTAAAATTAACCAGTTTAGTAAACCGTTATCTTGTGCTAGTGCATAGGAGGGAAATGTTGTATAGCATTTGAAGTAGAATGAGTGTATGCAATCCCATAAACCAGAGTTATAATAAAAGCTGGATTTAAGTTTGGAAATGGCTGCAAGAATTGATACTGCTAAGGTGCATAGACAACCTGTAGCCCTTTCTAATGTTAAAATGTACCTTAATGAGAAGAGAAGGTGTTATCCTACATTTGCAGTACTTGTTAAGCTTTGTAATGCCTTGGTGACAGGTTTACTGGAAACTATATCACAGTGGGGTTGGTGCTGAAATGTGAAAAAGAGCAATGCTTCCCCATGAACACAAAACTGAGCTGATAATCTTAAGCGGCAGATGTGCTGATCTCCAAATTCCCCCATACTCAGGCTGATCTATAGGAGCGACTGCTGTATTCGGCAGATCATGTCACATGCATTATACCACAGGAGAGAGAGCAATACATTGATTTATGAAGCAAAGAGAACCCCCCCCCTTTTTAAGTTTGCGTTAGTTGTCTGTCCTCTTAAGTTAGGAGAATTTGATTTTTATATCCAGTATTTTGTACGTCAGTTAGGTGGTCTGAAGCCTGAGGTGTAATTTGGCTCTTATACTCATTGGCCCCATAACATTTTTCCATGTGACTGTGATACATACTATCGTAATTTTAGGTGAATAACTTCTTTCTCTGGAAATGTGAATGAATATGTACTATTTATGTTAACAAACTTAAATCAGTAATGTTAGTGTAATGTTAAATGGTTAGTAGTATAAAAAGTCAGTCTTTTTAACTGAAAAGTACTCAAACAAATGTTTGTTACTGTTTTCATAATGCTTAGAACAATAGCTGCTGCCATTTGAACTTGTACACCTAGCAGAGGATAGGAACTGCTATCATGTCTGAAAGTATGGTTTATACTTAGGGTAGCAACCGGTATCTGTATAGAACACACATACCTGTGCACACATTACTTCAGTTTTAACTTAAAGTTTATATAAATGTGCGTATATAAATTCTGTTGAGTGTTTTGTTTTGCCGTGAATAATTACATCTCGTTTGATTGACTTAGATTATTTGATTCCAAAATATCAAAACCCTTGGGAGATGCCAAAACTGAAGCACTCCCAAACTTACAAAACATAGCAAACTTTTTTTTTTTTTTTTTTGGCAAGGCCCTGTTTCCCTGAAGTGTACATATATAATAACTCTGCAAAGAGGGAGAAAGTGAGGAAAACTTCACACTCACTTCTCTTTCCTTCCTGATTCTGATAATCATGACAGATTACCAGTGATCTACTCTGTTCACTGTCCTGAGTGTTTTTTTAAGAATGATTTCATAAATGGTAGGGCTCCCAGGCCTTTTTCGTCAGGTTCCTGCTAGAAATGAAAGTTGCCTTAAAGTAGGTAGCCATATAAGAGTGCAAGAAGTTGACTTGGCTGAGCTTCACTTTCATATACTTAATAGGTTCATAGGTTTGTATTAGGCTATTGACCCCCAAGGTCTTTATGAGCCTAGCCATGCAACCCAACATAGTTTTGTCTTGCTGTGTCTTTTCACATTTTTTTCCATTCCTTCTTTTCTGCCTGGCAGACGTGCCATTTCATTAGTCTCTCCCTGACATATGGCTTCATTTTGCCTAGATTTTGTACAAGACCTTCTCTGAATTTTTGCTGTCGCTGCTGTCCTTTTATAGCAGCATTTCATTTAAATGTACTCATTAGCTGTATTGCTCAAAGTGTCTAAGAAGTCCGTGTTGTTCTGTGGTATTGAGGGACAAAGCCCTGACTTTGATCCACATGTCCTGAAGTTAGGTAGCAATGTTTGACTTGCGCATTCTGAAAGTAAAAATGCAGCCTAGTCACCCACATAATTTACACTTTGCAGGGAATGAATGCCACAGCAACCAGGCACGTGCATCCACCAAGCTTCATGTGCATGTGCTTTAACCTGGATCAGGTACACGAATGGAAATGTGCATACATCTGTGGGTTAATGCTGTGGGACATAGAGTTAGGGTATTGTAAAATACAGATGTCTATGCCATCAGAACTCTGTTATTGCTTCCTGGATTTTGGCCATCTGAGTGGCTGAAGCTATTGGAAGCACAGGGAATCTTATAATCAGCAGGACCTGGAAAGAAAAGTAACTGAATAAAAAAGTGCTTACACCTAGACATGTGCATAAAGTTAACCTGATAAAACATTGCAGTGTTTTGAGCAAATCAAAACAAGGCACAAAGCACAGCTAAAGCACAGCATAAAATAAATTTCAAGAATTAGTGTACACTTCCCATGAATTTATTAAACTTCCCTTAAGCTTAATAGTTAAAAAGTCTGACACTGCATTGTTGGAAAAAGGCTGCATGCTCTTTAAATACATTGAGCCAAACAAAATAAATATTCTGTAGTCACTTTTTGAATGCCAAGAAAGTAGCATTATTATTTATTAGCTTTACAGAAATTTGCACTCTGGCATATATTTTTTTTCAGAGAAACTCACAAGCATAACAGGTATTTTTTTCTCATATAGTTACAGAATGTTTTTCAGGCCAAAATATGATTTTAGTTGTGTTACATGATGATGATGTTGAAATTTTAATTAGAAATCTAAAATTTTGGCCACCTGTGACAAAAGGCATACTGTTTGATCTCATTGCCAGTAAACAATGTTTGGAGATGTTTACGTAAAGCTAGAAAGTCCAGCTTGAAATGGCAGATGAGGAAACACTGTCTTGCCTTGGTGACCATTGAAAAAGGTCTTCCGTAGCACTAAAAGAGTTTTGTTTTATGTGTTTTTTTGCAATTTCACTGTGGCACACAGAGTGAAATGAAAGGGCAAGTGTGTGGGGAAACCCACATGCCACTATTATATGTCAGGTGGGGGCATGACAAAAAATGACTGGGACAGGATCTGGTCCCCTTCCCTGAGACAGTCTTTCACATAAACATCCCTTCTTTGAGTTAAAAAATCCAAAACACCAAATTGCCTGGTACCCGAAAGCTGTACACAATAACTCCTCTGCTCGAACAGGTAAAAAAGATTTAATATTAAATACAATGTAAATACAAAACGAAAATTACATCCACCACAAGCTCCAGGTTAAGCGCTTTCATCTGGCAAAGCAGACTTTATCAGAACAACGTATAGCTGGTTCTGTTTCATTTAAATACACATTTTTTGCCAATTCTTATTTAAAAAGACAGTGCTTGTTTTACTTTAAAAACATGACCCATATAAATATGATGCATACAATGCTAAATGCACAACAGTTCATTGATACAAAACAACTAAATCAATATGTACTACAATAACGTTAATGAAAATAAAATAAATAAAAACAATGAATAATAATGCTTTTTCATGTAAGGATATGGAAATTATGCCAAAATCAAAAATGGTTTGATACTAATATGATCGTTGATTCCGGGTGGTCTGGTGGCATCTGTTAACATCTTCCATCTACTTTCCTTCATGGCTAATTGGGCCTTAATATTTCCTCCGAAGGAAGGTATATCAACATGATCAATAGTAGCAAATTTAAAATGGTGAGTGTTAGTAGTAATCATCCCCAATATGTATTTAAAAATGTTTTTAAGGGGCAGTGTATTAGGGTAGCCCAAATGTCATCAACCATGGAAAATGTACACAATGAATTAGACTTTATCAAGTCCATGTTTACGGATAGGGGGTATCCTGGTTTAGTTGTTTTGTATCAATGAACTGTTGTGCATTTAGTGTTGTATGCATCATATTTATATGGGTCATGTTTTTAAAGTAAAACATTATCTAAAATACCCTAAATCCTGTTGACAAGTATTCATGTTATGGGCATGCATGCATATTTTGACATTATCTAAAATACCCTAAATCCTGTTGACAAGTATTCATGTTATGGGCATGCATGCATATTTTGCTTTCAGCATGTTAGTCTTCAGTAAACAAAAATGTGACTTTCATTAAAAACAGTTTTTCGGAGTTATTCAAGCAGTAGGCATTATTAGTAGTACTATGTTTTTGCAAGTAAAAGCACATGTTGAATTTAATGAGGCAACGTGTTTGCATGGTCCGGAGTTGGTGTTTTTCACCTACATTGTTTATGTCTTTTATCCTCATTCATACTTTGCTGCCCTAAAATTTCCTAATATTTTTGTGAATGTATTAATAATGAGCCTGTATTGTAAGCTTCATAAAGTGATCTTGATTTTATATTAACTTTTGTATAAAGCAGGCAAGAAAGGTAGAAAAAAGTACTGCATAAATGATACTCCATAAAAAGAGATGGTGAGTATTGCATAATAGGAATAGATTTATATGTAAAATCAATGTATGACGATCAGGGTATACAGTATAATATTGAACACTGGAGTTTGAATGGACACTACTAATTTTTCTAAGATATAAAATGCCAGACATGTAGCATTTCATTTTTCCTGTCTCTTTTTTTATTCCACTTTATAGCTGACAGATAAGACTTTAAGATCTTGCTTTGGGAGGAACCTTGACTCTTGACTGAGCAAGATTTGAACTTCAGACCTCTTGTTTCACATTTCATTTACCCATTACACTACATTTGTTTCCAGGCTTTGCTTTTATACCGTGCAAGCTTCGTGTTTTTGATTTGTCAAGGATTTACTGGTGTTTGTTTTAGTAATATGATTCTTCATATTAAGAAAGTGCTTGTCTCTGGATGACCCATGACATTCTGTGGTTACCCACAAAACATCCATTGGTGAATTGCTGACATTCTGTTTAAACCTTCTGGCATAGTTGTAGCAGAATCTAGCAATAAACCAAAAGAAAACAATAGTTTAAACCTTCTGAGAATGTTTTCAAAGACCACAGAGGAATGCGATCTCAAGGAAGAGTCTGGGTGCCAGAATGCGTTCAAGATTTCTGGGTTAGGAAACTATTTGTAGGCATTTGAGGACTTACTCTTTTTTGCATTTACAGATTAAGTTGCAAAGGCATGCAAGAGTTTTTTTTACTGATTTCAGACTGCTTGATATGGATTTGCTTTTCAGTTACTATCCACACTAACATAAAACTGAATTACTAACTGCTATTGCAAAAACTAAGTAGTTGGGTTTTAGGAATGTGTCTGTTCCTGTGTGTTTTTCTGAACAATTTGGAATGCTAAACACAGACAGCATTCAGCAAGTACAGTGTTTTGCAGTTACGACCAAAGTGCTTGAAGTCTTCTATTTCCCACAAAGCAGCTCAGTCAGTGTTGAAAAAAGTACAGCTGTAACATCTGAGTTGACCTTTTTCTTAACCTTTGCATGCATGAAAGCTGAAGTGCCCACTTCAGTTATCTCTTTAACAGGGAGCTTTTCCTGTCAAGAAGTATACTGTCATAGGTCATGGTGACTACGTGATTAAGTGAGAGACATTAAAATAAAAATATTGATCTAGTTAGATGATGGGGTAATATCAGTTTCACAAAAAGCTGATAGGAGTGCTTTGAAATGTGTGAGAATTTCTACTGTAACTTGTGCTAACCATGTTCTTTCTTTGTAGCAAAGTAACACAAATTCATTATAACTTTAAATTATAAAACTGAAATGTTATTGATAATTGTTTCTGATGCCAGGCACAGTTTTAGAGCAGCTTTTTATTTTTGATTTCTGTTAGTCATACGAAACTCATTAGGCAGGGGAATTTTGGGTTGAGTATTGACTTGCTCTGTCAGGGCGTTTCAAGGAGTCAGACTGATTTTTTTACAGCACGTTCTGTCTCTGCTGTTGTGCTTCTCTCTTCCCTTAACATTTTCTAACTTTTCTCTAAAATTTTCTCTTATTTGTCTCTCTCAGCTCCTATTTAAGGTTCATTCTGATTCTCATCATATTGATTACTGCTTTAGTAGCCTTAGCAGTATGGGTTATATCCTGTTAAGGATATAACAGCTAGCAAGCTTCCATACTTTAGGGCATCTTCCATACTCCCAAACCGTTAGCTTGTGCTGAGATGACTGAAAAGACATGCTTGGGTGTCAAGCCCTTCAGAGCTCTCCTGCCATTAAAGAGACCACTCCTCTGCACACTTGTGCTGTTCCTTTGCTGGGCAGTTTCCCCCTAGTGGGCAAGGGAGAGCCACTCTTGTCGGTCCTGGAAAAGAGAGAGAACAGGGAAACCTTTACTGTTTGGTCAGAACGTTGTGACTATCCCTGGGGAAACTGCTGTCCCCATTAGTAACACTGCTGGCTCCAGTTTTCTTATCAAAAAGGAACTGTAAACTAAGCATGTATTTACTTTTAAACAAATTTCCTTAGAGAGGAGTACTGGCTTAGGGTTTAACTCAGGCTGTTGATCCTTCTTAAAAGGCGGTTTCTGGTAAAAGAAAGAGGGATGCCTTTTTTTCCTGAAAAGATTCAAGATTCTGAATCCTGACAGGAAGATGAAATCTCAGTTTCTCCCTGTGGTGGTTCTGTTTCTCTGAGACTATTTACAGATTGTGCCAGTGTGTTCAGTTGGAGAAATTAGGGGATGTTCATCGTGTTACCCTGCTGCAGTCATCACACTTGGGTTATCCTGCCGTCAGGCGGTCCCGCAGTCGGCCTGAGTTCCAAAGTCTTGATCCGGCGTCAGTTGCTGTCGCTTCTTCCCTGACGCTAGTGCGCCAGGGGTATATAAGAGGCATCTAACGCCATTTTCTTCAGTCTTTCTTGCAGTGCGGTGCCCGAAGCAGAAGCAGTTTGCAAGTACCGGTCGGCCGACACCTGAGATTTTCGAATCGAATTTCAGTCCGAAGTCTTCAATAAAGCTAAGTACCCCGTTGGGGAACCTTTTCTTGCCTCAGTCCGATGTCAGAAAAAGTTAACAATTGCATTTCTTGTGGGAAGCAAATACCTCATAAGGACTTCCATTCTTATTGTATTCCTTGCCTAGGCCCAGACCACGACATCACAGGTTGTCGGTTTTGTGCTAGGTTTAATAAACGAACTATCAAATGCTGTTTTGACTTTGCACGACATTACTTTGGTAGGAAATTTAATTATATCATGCCGTCGGAGCAGCCGACGACTAGCATGCATAAAAAATGCAAGGATAAGGACAGGCAGCCTGGGAACAAGCCAGACTCTGAGGCCTCTGCTGGGCCTGTCGCCGGTTCTCCGGTTTTCAGTGAGGCGCCTACGCAGCCCCTGACGACCGCAGAATTGGAACCCCAGACAACTGCAGATTCTCAAGCGGAGTGTACTAGGCCATCGCAGCCATCTTCATTAGGCCCTTCCGACACCGGAGCAGGAGATCCCGGTGCAGTAGAAACACCTTCGGTTGCAGAAGGTGTCTTCAGACCGACTACACTCACCATTAAATCTTATGCTAAGCTTAAAACTCCAATAAAACCAAAAAAGACTGTACATCAGTCTACAGTTCAAGGCCCCATGCCTAAGAAACAGATGCTTAAGATGGCTGAAGATTTGATTACCCTAATCAGGGGTTCCCATCCCCCTACAGATAAAAGACCAAGACAAGAGAAGGATTATGCTTCCTCTGACCAGGTTTCAATTTCCTCAGATTCTTCTGAGGAACAGGAATACACTTTTCACCCATATGAAGACTCTGATGCTGAAGATTGTATTCCCTCAGCATCTCCCCCTGAAGACTACTCCTTTGGGGAAACTTTACATACCATGAGGGAACATTTCCACTGGGAAGGCCAGGACTACTCTGATTCTAAGAAAAGGCTCCGAGAGTTCCTTTTACTACCCCAGCACAGACCACTTGCTATCCCTCCAGTTTTAGACATTGTGGATGATGTTTACTTGGAGTCTAGTCTAAATCCAGACTCTCTACCTCCTGCTCCAGCCAAACCAGACAGATACTACAGAGTACCTGACTCACACAAATTCCTTTATAAAAGCCCTGTGGCTGACCCAGAAACAATTTCCCAGGGTCCCAAAGGGGCTAAAGCTTCTATGGCTAAAATCCTGTGCCCTCTGAAAGGGATTCCAGAGCCCTAGATAGATGGGGAAAGAAGATATACACCTCAGCTACTCTGGCTATGAGAGCATTAAATTGTCAGTTTCACATGCTGAAATGTCAGCAATTCCTAATGTCTCAATTAAAACAAAAAATGAGCACACATTCTGAACAGTCTGACTTCAAGGAAATGCAGGATCTGTTGCATGCAGCTGAACAGGTGGGCAAACATACTTTACAATGTGGATTTGATTAATTGGAAGCATCCTGTAGAGCAGCTGTTACTGGGTCTGTCGTACATAGACATGCTTGGTTAAAAGAACAAACCCTACCTGATCATGTTAAAGCAAAATTATTGGATGCACCTTTACAGCAGGATGTATTATTTGGTGTCAAAGCAGAAGAGGTTTTAAAGAAAATGGAAGATAAGGCAAAGTCTATGCAGACGGTCAAGGATTTTTTACAGGTACAACCCCCTCGTTTCAGCAGAAATTGGCCAACAAAAAACTGGTCCTTTCCAGCTTCTGACAGATCACAGAGTGGCAAATACAGACGCCCAAGGGGCAGAGGTCAGTCACAAGGCCCTTACAAACCTCGCCAATGGGGTACTGCTACCCAGAAAGCAGAAGACAGGCCCCAAGCTAGCAGAAGACAAACACAATGACTCAGTCCTCAAACTACCAAGCAAATCTCTCTTGGCAGCTCCCTTGGGAGGAAAATTAGCACTTTTTGCAGACAAGTGGCACATCATCACAAAAGACAAATGGGTCCTAGACATTGTCTCACAAGGATGCAGATTCCACTTTCATACGTTGCCAAGGATAAAAGGAATGCCAAACCTGCCACCAAATCAAAGGGCAGAGGCACAAAAACAAATTACAGCTCTCATGGACATGAGAGCCATTCAACAGGTACCTACACAGGAGCAAGGACAAGGATTTTACTCAAGACTCTTTCTAGTCCCAAGAAAAGACAAAGCATGGAGACCCATTCTGGATCTTTCAATTCTGAACACCTATCTACAAGTACCAAAATTCAAGATGCTAACACTACAGCAGCTTCTTCCCATGCTGGGCAGTAATGCTTGGCTAGTAACACTGGACCTCAGGGAGGCATACCTGCATGTCCCTATCAGACAAAATTGCAGAAGATACCTCCGCTTCATTGCAGGTTCAACCCATTATCAATTCTCTGCACTGCCCTTTGGCTTATCTACTGCGCCCTGGGTCTTCACAAAATGCCTGGCACCAGTAATTGCATACTGCAGACAAAGAGGAATTCAAATATACCCATACCTGGACGACTGCCTTTTTCAAGCAGAAAGCAAGGGCATTCTTTTAAAGCATCTGGCATTTGTCAAACACCTTCTAAGTTGCATAGGGTACACAGTAAATGAAAAGAAATCAAAACTAGTGCCCTCACAAAACATATAATATTCCTGGGTGCCAGCTTGAATACAAAGGCCCAGATGGCTTATCTCATGCCAGACAAGCAACAACAGCTGACTCAATACTTCAAAATAATGGCAGCAAAGACCCAACTCCCTGCAAGAAAAATTCTGCAGGCTTTGGGATTCGTGGTATCTTGCATACTACTACTACCATTTGCAAAACTGCATATGAGGAAATTACAATGGTACCTGAAAAGCGTATGGACTTAGCACAGCCACAGCTTGGAAACAATGATACCACTCATTCCCTGCCTTCAACAGGAGTTTCTATGGTGGGCACAGGCATGTCACCTCAACAAGGGTCAGCCTTTCACCTTACCCACAGCCAGGCAAACTATGACAACAGATGCATCGGACTATGCCTGGGGGGCACACATGGCAGGACAGTGTATTCAGGGCAAATGGACTACAGATCAAAGGCATCTGCATATCAATCAAAAAGAAATGCTAGCAGTACAGAATGCCCTAACAGCTTTCAAGGACCTCTTATTCCCAGGACAACTAATAATAAAGATGGACAATACCACAGTAATGTGGTACATAAACAATCAAGGGGGCACACATTCCTACCCTCTATGCAGGCAAGCAATGACCTTGTGGAACACAGTACTGTCTTACCAGGTTCAGTTACAAGCACAATTCCTGCCAGGAAAGAAAAACACATTGGCAGACGACCTAAGCAGAAACATCATGGATCCCCACGAGTGGAAACTAGATCCACAAGTATTTGCAATGATAACTCAAAAATGGGGACGCCCAGACATAGATCTGTTTGCCAACCCCCAAAACTACCAACTTCAAAGATTTTGCACAAGGACATTCCATCCACAAGCTTGGAAAGTGGACGTCCTCTCATTCAGTTGGAAAACATTAACAGTGTATGCCTTTCCTCCACTGCCTCTTCTAGCAAAGGTACTGCTGAAAGTCAGATTAGAGAAGGAACATGGCCCATGGCCCACCATGGATTTTACCACAAATTCCTCACCTGCTCACCCAGCGAGACAATCAGATTCTACACTGCCAGCTCAAGACTTTAAACCTGGCTGCATGGCAAATTACCTAAACAACCAGCCAACACCTCTTTCCAAAGCTGTTATGGATGTCATCCTGGAGGCCAGGAGGCCCAGCACCAGGAAAACCTATTCAGACAAATGGAAAAGATTTTGCGCCTGGAGCTAAAGGCCAAAATCCCCTTGATTAGATAGATAGATAGATAGATTAGTACTAGGCTAACTGCCCTTGCGAGCCATTTTAAGCCAAGCTAATTATCCCCTGTGAGATTCAAACCCTGTACCTTGCGTTTGTAAGGCAAACACCTTAACCATTAGGCCATCCTCAAACATTCCTCAGATTCTACAATATTTAACTGAGATGTTGCACAAAAGACTTTCCTTTTCATCTATTAAGATCCACGCCTCAGCAATTTCAGCTCATTACAACATGGATCCTATTTATTTTCACATCCACTCCTAAGACAGTACCTCAGAGGGGCTAAGAACATAAGACCGCCCAGGAGAGCACCGACACCTACTTGGGATCTCAACTTTGTTCTGGAAAAGCTTACACTGCCGCCCTTTGAACTAGCTTTTTCAGCTGATTTAAACATTTTTTCATGGAAAACTACCCTGCTACTAGCAATAACTTCATCTAGAAGACTCTCAGAGCTACAGGCACTAATGGCAGTGGAGTCTTTCCTCATTTTTCATCAAGACAGAGTCTCTCTACGAACTAACCCTTCCTTTATGCCAAAGGTGGTATCCAGTGTGGCCCTAAACCAAACCATTCATTTGCCCACCTTTTTCCCAAATCCCCAGAACAAAGGAGAAAGACTCCTGCACTCTTTGGACATTCACAGGCAATTATGTTACTACTTGGATAAAACTAAGGCTTTCAGAAAATCTGACCAGCTCTTTGTAGCCTATGCTGCAGGATCACAAGGAAATGCTATCTCAAAACAGACCATTTCAAAATGGATAGGACATTGCATACGTTTCTGCTACATGCATCATGGGAAACCGGTACCTGCTAACATTAGGTCCCACTCCACCAGGGCTACAGCTACATCAGCAGCCTTTCTCAGGGGAGTGCCAACCAAGGATATTCTGGAAGCTGCAACTTGGAGTTCAGTGCACACCTTCACCAAGCACTATCACTTACCTCTATATTCCAAGACTAGAGCTGGTTTTGCCACTGCAGTTTTGCAGGGCCTACTAGCTTCTTCTAACCCTGTTTAACTCCACCACACATCCTTAGCTTTGGGATTCAACCCAAGTGTGATGACTGCAGCAGGGTAACACGATGAACATAGTACAGTTTTGTACCTACCATAAATGTAGATGTTCGAGTGTTCACCCCTCTGAACTAGCTGGACTTATCTATACCACTCTATCCTATACAACCTCTGTGTTGTATTTGCTTGTGCCTGAAGGTATTGTTTTATTTTTATATGTACTTTTTTTATATAACAATATATATATATATATATATATATATATATATATATATATATATATATATTGCCTACCTATTGGGGGCACCTGACATCTGGGGCAAGAAAAACTGAAGAAAATGGCGTTGGATGCCTCTTATATACCCCTGGCGCACTGACGTCAGGGAAGAAGTGACAGAAACTGACGCCGGACCAAGACTTTGGAACTCAGGCCGACTGCAGGACCGCCTGATGGCAGGATAACCCAAGTGTGATGACTGCAGCAGGGTGAACACTCGAACATCTACATTTATGGTAGGTACAAAACTGTACCTTTCTCAGTCTCTCAGAAAATACTATGAGTTGCTGCCAAAAGAATTTCCAGAACCTGCATCCATTTCTCCACTCCTGTCAGGTTTAGTGGATGTGTGTCTCACTGCCTGCATTTTTCCTGATAGCTTACATCCCCTAAAGGGTGGATAGAATATATAAAGTTCCTCAGTCTTTTACATTTTTATACACTCATCCCATACCTGACCTAGCAGCTATAGCTTTAGTTAATCTACTGCTGTTAGACATTTAGTTAATTCCAGTTGCACTGTTTCTGACAAGGATGGGAAGATTATTGATAAGTATGGGAAAAGGTGTATGCTTCTGGAACTTCAGTTTTCAGAATTTTGAATTGTCAGTCTCAAAATGTTAAAGAACTCCGGTCTGCTAATGATTGGCGGTCGATTTTTTTTATGGTGCCGAGTTGCCAGCCTGACACCCAACCGTCAGCGAAGGCACGCCCATTCACGCATGTCTTTCGGAGTCCACTCGACTGCGGGGAGGACATGCAGACTCCACATAGAAGGCACTCCAGCCGAGAATCGAACAGGAGAACCTCTTGCTGTGAGGCAACAACACTACCGCTGTACCACCGCTAACACTACATTTAAAAGATGCTTATAATGAAATTCCTATTGATCCAGACTTCAAACATTTCTGAAGGGTGTGTGCGGCAGGATCACATTATCAGTTCTCTTCCTTATGCTTTGGACTGTCGGCAACACGAAGAGTGTTCTCAAATGGGCTACAAGGTATCCACATTTTTACATATTTAGACAACCTGCTTATCTTTGCAGAAACTTTTTCAAAGTATCAGGAATCTCTTACTTGGGTGAGAGCTCTCTTACACAAGCTGAGATTCCAAGAGATCATTCAAAAATCTTATCTGACTCCTTCAGATAGGATTGTGTTCCTGGGGAGTCAGCTAGACCCTTTAGTTGAAATAGCTTTTCTTCCACAGGAAAACATATATCTTTATCTTTATATATTTCTAAGGGTTTCCACTCAGACTTTGGCCACTGCAAGGAAATACCTCAGGGTTTTGGGTTTCATGGCATCTGTGATTCTCATGATACCCCTGGCAAGACTCCACAAGAGAAAGATGCAGTGGTATCTGAAGTCTCTTTTGTCCAAGCACTAACATCCTTTGTCTTTTCAAGTCACAGTGCTGGGGTTTCTCAAAAGAGAAATCGCTTATTGGAAACATTAAATTTCCCTAAACCCAGGTCTTTCCTTCTCTCTCTCTGCTCCAAAACAGTCAGCCCCAGAGATGCCTTGGACTTTGCTTGGGGTGCAGTTTCAGGAGGGATAAAAGTGCAAAGTGTGTGGGACACAAAGGACAGACACAAGCACATAAATATAAAATAAATGCTTGCCCTGATCACGACACTCAACTCTCTGAATCACTTTTAGACCCCTGGACTTCTACAAGTTGTTAAAGATGACACCACAGTCATGTGGTACATCAACATGCAAGGGGCAGCCAGGTTAGCTTTGAAACAGCTTCATAGTTGAGTTTCAGTCTACAGGCATCCTACATTCCATGAGAGCAAAATTATGTGGCAGACGAGCCGAACAGGACAAGGGTAGTCTCTCACAAATGTTAACTAGATCAGTGGTCTTCTAAGATTTTATCCATCTGTGGGGAGTTTATCAAGTAGACCTGGTTGCTTCCTCTCTGAACAATCAACTGGCAAAATTGTGCTGCACGACTCAATGCAAGAAGGCCTGGAGGACAGATACCTTTTCCTTTCCTTGGACAGGAATGTTTCTGTATGTTTTTCCATCCTTTCCACCTATATCTAGGTTACTTCTGAAGATTTGGAAGGAATTCCCCAAGATCACTGTGGTGACTCCCTTCTGGCCCAAGCTACAGTGGTTCTCCCTGTTTTGGAAATGGCCAGGGGCAATTACCACAAGCTTCCACATAGCATGGATCTGCTCACATAAGATCAGGGGAGTTTGATGCACCCCAACCCCAGTCAACTTCAACTGAGTGCCTGGATAATACGGTCTTAATTCAGTTTAAACCCCTGTTTACTGAGGATGTGCAGCAAGTACTAACTGAGGCAAAAGAGCCTGCTATCCTAGATTAGCAAATGGAAAATGTTTTCTAATTGGTGACAACAGCTTAACAGGCTTTCATTCAGGACTAGTGTTTCTCTGCTTTAGAATATTTATGTGAGTTACTATCCTATGGCCTTTCTTATTCCTGCATCAGAGTTCATTTAATATTTTTTTCAGCGTGTCTTCCTATGGATCCTCCCCTTTCAATGCATTCTCATGTCAAATAATGTTTCTAAAAGGGGTTTTGCTTAAGATGCCGCCTAGAAAACTGGTGGCCATCCATTTAATCGTAATTTTGTGGTAAAGAAGCTAACACTCCATTTGAACCAGATAATCTGGCTGACGTTGAGGATCCTACCATGGAAGACCATTTTACTGATGCTGCGACTTCTGCAACAAGAGTATTTGAGTTGCAAGCTCTTATGGTGAGTCAGCCCTCTCTCTTTTTTCCACAGAGACGGGGTTCTTTAAGAACTGATCCTTCTTTTTTGCCTGTAGTGGTGTCTGAGTTTACTTTAAGCCACACTATCCATCTCCCCATTTTCTTTGCTTTCCCTAAAATGTGGGAGAAAGGATATTCCATACCTTTGATGTCCACAGACAAATCTGGTACTATCTTGACAGAACTAAATATTTCAGATCAGATCAGTTGTTCATTTCTTTTGAAGGTAATAACAAGGGACAACCTGTGCCAGAACAGACTATTTCCAAGTGGTTGTTTCAAGCTTTTACCTTTTGCTATACTTAACACAGATAATCTATTCCCGGTAGCGTTAAAACCCACTCTACCAGGGCTTGGCCTCATCTATGGCTTTTTGGAAAGGGTTGGATTTTAGAGGTATCTAGAAGTAGCAACTTGGTCCTCTATACATAAGTTTACAAGTCATTACAAGCTTGATTCTTTCTGTAGGTCTAGATCAAGCTTTGCTAAGACCATTCACAAAGGGACACCTGGACCCTCCCCCTTCCACCTCATAAATGTAGTAAGCTGGGGTAATCTAAGGCTACTGCAGCACTGATTAATATGATGAACATAGTACAGTTGTGCAAGTAAAATTGCCATAACAGTAGATGTTCGAATGATAACTGCTGCAGTAGCTGCTCCCTCCCTCCACCCCCGTTGTTATTTGGTGTGTTGTTTATGCCAGGGTGTGGACACTTTTTTTTTTTTTTTTTCCTACCATTGTCCTGTTGGGGCTCAGCCTCTTTATTTCTGTTGGCATGAAAGTTCTGAAGGGCTTGGGGCCCACACCTGTCTTTTTAGTCAGATAAGGCTGATGGAAAGTGCCCTGAATCTTTGGAAGCTAGCCAGCTGTTATATTTTTGGCAGGATATAACCCATATAGCTAAGGCTAGTGCAGCAGTGATCATTCAAACATCCACTGTTATGGTAAGTTTACTTACAGAGCTGTACTTTCATCGTCCTTGTCTTCATTTTCTCATCATGAAGCTCTTATCTTCCTCATCACCCCTTTTTTGGCTCTTCTTACTCATGCCACGTTACAGTGCTGCTCCCCTTTTCAGAGGTTTCTTTACCATGTAAAGTAACCCCTCTTGTCTCTAAGGGTCAGTTTCAGATTTGATTGTGCATCACATGTATATCCATTTAAATCTGAATGGATGTCTTACTTATTTATTAATTATTATTTACTTTTATTTTACATTTGTTTACTGAGAAAGACCGACTACACAAAATGTCCTTTTTCATTGGAGGCCTAGGGAGAAAAGTTCCACATTTGTAAATAACAGTACGATACATATACAACGTACAAATACAAATGTTGATTCAATCTCAGATAAAAGCACAAAATGAAAAATACATGTTATCCATTTCACAAATACAATGATATAATCTAGGTAGGAATAAAAAGAATAGCAGTCCTGTGATTGAAGGTAAAAAAAAGAAAAAAATAAGCATGTTAAGTGTACATAGGGTCTATATTACCATATCGAATGCTAAGAATGTGGAATGCTCATATGAGCGAAAGCGCACAAGAACGAACTTGTTATTGTGGGGGGCTGCACCCCCCACACATCCCAGCAAAATATATATTCCAACTCCAAGGTCGCAGTACAGTGAGGAAAGGGCAAATATTCCAATCCTCACTGTACTGCGACCCCAAAAAACAATGTTTGTTCTCGTGCATTTTCGCTCATATGAGCGTCCGACATTCTTACAATTCGATATGGTAATATAGACCCATGTACATATGCTTAGTAGGGTGTACTATGTACTATCCAAGTACAAAAATAACTGGTTGTGTTCTTTTAACCATCTTAAGACATCTATTTCCTAAACAGGGTTTGTGCAAGAGCAGGTCCAGGATTCAAATAGGCATAATCTGAGAAGTTTTTTAAAGTTGGAAATGTTCGTATTTGTTCTGATATTTAATGGCAGGGAATTCCAAGTTTTGGCTATGCAGTTTGAGTAAAGTGAAACTCTAGCTGCATTGTTAGTTTTGGATATATTTAAGAAGGATTTGTTAGTAGAATGCAATACCCTGTTGTTGGAGTACTGTATTAGTAGATTTTGAAGTACTGGTGTTTTTCTGGCTGATCTAGTATTTGATGTGCGAAGGTGAGTTGATTATAAGCAAGTAGATTTGGTAGTTCGATCCACGATAGTTGTTGTTTTAAAGCCAAACAATGGTGGGATCTGAAATTTGATTCTGTAGCAAATTTTGTAATTTTATTATAGCAAGTTTTGAGTTTTGCTTGGTCAGATTTCTTAATATTTCTGAGAATTTGTGAGGTGTATAGTAGCATAGAGATAAGATGTGTTCTTGCTATAATGGCCTTTGAAGATTTGTTTAGAAAGTTCCAATTTTTGTACGGGGTTCCTGGTTTTTTGTGATGTGTATATGTTGGATTTCATATTATGGTCAATGACCACTCCAAGTAATTTTGTTTGGGAAACCAGAGAAGTAATTCTATGGTTTGATGATGATATAGTAAATGGTGGGTGGGGTTCTGCAGCTCTAGTTGGATAGAAGAGCATGAGTTTTGTTTTGTTGGGTTAGATAGAAGTTATGCATTGTTTAGCCAGTATTCCACTGCATTGAATGAATGCTGGGTGAGTTTTTTTAGAGTTTTTGTAGTGTTGGGGTGGCACAAGTCAGGATGGAATTGCCCGCATATTGAACTATGGAGGCAAGCGAGGTGGCAGTATGAGATTGTTAGTAAAATATAGTAAAAAGGAGAGGACCCAGAATAGATCCCTGTGGTACTCCCATGACTACAGGCAGTAGTGAAGAGAGATTTTGTTTGCCATATTCTAGATTGCTGGTGACCAGTTAGATATTGCTGGAACCAACTGCAGAATGGCTAAGTTTAAGTTCCGAGAGTGTAGTTAAGAATTTAGAGTGAAAGACTGTATCAAAACGTTTTGGACAGATCAAGAAAGATGGAGGAGACTAAATTGTTTTTATTGTGATGCTGCTTAATAGCATTAGTAAAGTTAACCAGGGCAGTGGTGGTACTGTGCTTATGATGGAAACCATGCTGAGTGTCAGAAGATTGTTGGTTATTAGATAGTTTAAGATCTGTGACTGGATGCACCTCTCAGGTATTTTAGATAATGGTGATAGTATAGCTATTAACCAGTAATTTCATAATTCTGTTGAGTTTCCATCTTTATGCAGAGGGTTGATATATGATACTTATATGATACTTTCCAAATTTTAGGAACTTGTTGTTCCGAAATGGATCGATTTATTAATATGAATACTGGATAGAATATTGCTTCTGCAGTGATTTTTAGATATTTGGCAGGTAGATAGTCAGAAGTAAGTGTAGAAGTGTAGTAGGTTTAATTTTGAGATATTTAACTGTGGTGTTTATTGTGACAGGTTGGAAAGAAAAGTTATTGGGATCAAGCGTGGGTACTGCATGTGAGTCTACCTAGGGGAAGAGCAGTTATTGTTTGGAAGGGCTAGTATGGATTCAGTGAAGTATATGTTAAATTGTGAGGCTATGTTGTCTGTAGTATCGGTGAGTGTTAGGGAAGGAGTACTAGCTTGTTCTGGCTGTAGGATTTTTTTGATGGCAGCCTAGAATGTTTGTGGGTTTCTTTGATTTTTTTGATTGGATACTGCTGTAGTAATTTATTTTGTCCTGTCTAATGTTTTTAGCTTTATTTCATAGTTCGAGATATGTATTTTTTTTTTGTAGCTTTGTGGCTGAGCCATTTCTCCCAGACCTTATCTCTAGTTTTTAACAGAGATCTTGTTTCCTTGGTTAGCCAGGGGGCATAATTGGATTTTATCCTTATTGTTCTTGAGGGGGCCAAGATGTTTACGATATTGAAGAAGGCTGAGTTAAAGTATTCAATTGCAGTATCTAAAGTGAGATTTTTGAGTGACACCCAGTTACATTTTTTAAACTAGTTATGAAGTCTTGGGTATATAATTTTTTCTTATCTTGGATTTGGTGGTAGGTTGTAATTTTTTGTGGATTTATTTGGTATCTGGGAATGTAAGTTGGTATAAGGTGACTGAGGCTGTCTGGAAGACAGCCAGAGTGTAGGGATAAATTTGGCTCGTTTGCAAGGATCCAGTCCAGGACTGAATGTTTGATGTTTTGTCAACTCAAGTACAAGTTTGGATTGCTTCCGAGAAACCGTGTAGGTTAATGTGGTCAGTGGGAATTTACAGGAGAGCTAGTCCACATTAAAGTCACCCATTATAACTTAACTTCCTTGTGGATATTTTTATGTTGTGCTTAAGTACATTATCACTGATACAAGGTCAAATGACATATGTATTTATTTAAGGTACAAATATTTTGCCTGAAACTTATCAAGTTTACACTGTTATTTGTGCATCAATCACCTCTGTCCATACCTTTACACATTGAGGTTTGATTACATTTCTGCTGCTAGAAGTCCAAAAACAAATAATTTCTGACTTTGTAATAACAGCCTGCTGTGTAGTACCACTTGGTATATAGAAGTGTTTGTATTGCAACCCGTGTCATTAAGGTATGTATGAAATAACCGGTGTGTAAACCCAGCACAGAAGTGTATGCAACTGTCTTTGGCTTAATTGTATAACTGTAGGCCATGGTCCTTCTTGAATGTAAGGTGTGTGAATTCAAAAAGTAGATGTAGCTTAATTCTTTTTATGTGCATGTACTCAGTTTCATAGGCATTCAGAAGGAGGTATGTTTACTGTTTATGCATTACCCCACCTCACTATCATCTATTAATTCTGTTAATGGTCCATTAACTGTCTAATGGACCTTAGCTGTAGTTTTCATTCAGGATCTTACCATTGTAATCACAAACCATTTAGGCTCTTAGCATTGTAAGCACAAACTACACTGTCCCTGCTGACGAGATGTGAATGGATACTTCCTTCCTACTGTAAATATTTGTCTGGAACAGGAATAAGGCTTGTTAAGGCAGTCCCTTAACACAAGCACACCTGGTGCAGGTAGGTTATACACTCAAGTCTCGAAGTGCTGTCACCATTCATATCCACTTCTTATTCCTACTATCACAGTGTGGCCATTAATTTGGAACCACCAAGCCTAGCGCTTATAGAACAACCCCCCCCCCCAAAAAAAAAGCACAGTTGTACCTTGATAAATATGACTTTGTGTCTGAGCACCAGATTTAACTCTGTCACAGCTGCTGGCCATTAGTTAATTGTGTGAAAATAATTTTAACTTAATTATTAGTGCAATAAGCTGCTTTACTTTTTTTTCATTTTGAAAGACTTTTCTAACATTTAAATTTGCTATGACATTGTCTATTAGGCAGTTGCTCTGTAGCCTGCGAGGAGTTAATAATTTGACAACTCATTAAACAAGGCCTTTGACCTTGCTAATCATTCTTTTTGATCGGTATACTATCTGATATAGTATCTACCAGTAAATCAACAGTGTAATTCATAGAACTATCAGAAAGATATTTCAGACTTATAGTTGGACCCTCATTCACTCCGTCCTCTCCTGCCTTTTCAGGGGTACTGGAGAGTTACTAGTTGATGTATTGATAACTCCTCCTGCCTTCATTACACTGTTGTGCTCTGATGGGCCACCTCAAACATATCTGTTAAAGGTAGTTTTGAAGACGATTTCTCTGTATTTATTGAATGCTATGAGTAAAAACATCTTAAATTAAACATTGCCAAAATAATATACTGTGCTGTCTGAAACCACTTCAATGCTTGTTAGAATTCCCTTTAAACAGATCATACTTAACTAGTATGGAATCCTCTTAGTAAGTCACTTAGTTATATTGGCATGTGACAGGACCATGTTTTTTCAAGGGCAATCCATGGAAAGCTCCTTAGAACCAAAATCAGTAAGCGGCTGAGACTGTGCAGTGCTGGAAATACACAGGTAGACTTGCACAGTCCTTTCAAATGAATGTTACCTGTGGGGTAGCTTTTCAACACTTAGATGATGGACTGTACCTGTTAACTGTAACCTCTCAACAATGATGGATAATCTACAGGCATTGCTAATACTTGCCACTGCAGCTCACACAGTAAAGAGCATACTGGTGACCAGTGTTAGAATGGCCTAACTTGCATCTTATCATCAAAAGTTACCTGTTCTTAACTAGTTGCTCCAAGTGGCCAGCCAAGTTAACATTGTAGAGTCTGGGAGGAGCACTGTATTCTGAATCCTGGTGCTGATGAGTCAGCGTGACTCATCAGACCCGTAGGCAACATACTTCATGGTAACATAGCCTTCTCATTGGCAGCAGTCATATGGTACCTTCTTCCATCACTTTAAGAAAGCAGCCTATCTGTTGGGATTCATATCAAAACTCCACAAATGCCTAACTGACTGAACCACAGTCACTAATCACATGTAATACTCCTATGAAGGAATTCAATACCTGTAAATAGCATGATCATAAACTGTTGTACATATTCCATTTTACTTGAAATCACTGTTCTACTTGTCTAGTATTTGCACAAAATACTTGGTAGCATGGAACATGCAAATACAGTAGCAGGGACTTTGCTACAAGATCTAGAGCCTGACTGCAGTCTGTTGCTCTTCTGTTGTTACTGTGTGCTCTGTTTACATCCCCTTACCCATATTCTGTCAAATTTCTCCAGTAAATTCAGATAACATCTTCCCACATTTCATTCAAACTCTTATAAGTTCAGACCTACTCCACCATTCACTTGACTGAATGTATTCACAATTAATGTGGCTAATAATAATGCTGCCTTATCATACAAAATTAATCATTGAAATTATTCTTGGTGGCTCCCTCCATTATTTACTGTGCACGTGGGTTTGATAGTCTTAAATTAGGAGCTTTTGCTGCGTATTGGAAAACTTTACTGCTGACTTTGCAAATTCTGGGGGTGGGGGGTGTTCTCCTTCCTCAGCTGGATAGCCATCCCAGTGCCCCACATCCATCTCTGGATCTACTTGCTGCTCGTGTTCGTGCCTGGACTATTAATGATTTTTTTTTTTTTTGCTGGGGCCAAAGCTGATCTTAAGGGCATCTTGAGGGGTAGGTATCATCATTCATTCAGCTATTTTTCTTTCTTATCACCTGCCCATGCCCCTCTCCCTTTCGGTACTCAGGCTTGTAATGGGGACATTGCAGTGAATCACATTGCCTCTGCAACAGCTCAGCCATCATCATCCTCTGTCTTCTCCCTGGACAACACCACTTATATGACATCCCAGGCCACCACCAGGGATCATCGCAGAAGATGCTCATGTCACCACACTCCCCTTCAGGAGGGCAACACCAATCCTTCCCTGCCACTCTGACAATCACCAGAGCATTTAATCAAACCTGTGTGTCACCTGAGCCACCTGCAGAGCTATATTGCTCTGTGCCACCTCAGCAGCCAGCTTTGAAAATCTATGGGTAAAGCATCTGAATATTTCTTCCAGTTTTGTGTCCTTCATTGTGTTTTAAGCATACTGATATAAGCCATTTCTTATGCACTGCAAAACCATGACTAATTTAGCTTAAAAATGGAAGTCAGGTCTCTTCATTCAGTTACTTTATAGCTTTATGATCCCAGCACAAAGGCAAAAAGGAAGAACTACAAACATCTTGCCATCTGAGATTTTTTTGAACTAAAAACTTTAAAAATGGTAACATGATGCAAGACTCAAGGAGACAAATTCTTAAAGAAGATAAGAAATTTCATTTAGACCAACATGTTGAGCACTGAGGAAGTTAATAGCATAGAAATGCCACAGCTACAATAGCTAACTCACAATTTTTTTTTCAGTATGACAGTATAGGGATAATTTTTTAGGGAGGAAAATATTCCCACTCAGGAATTTGGAAGTGTTGTGCTCATACCTCTCAAATGCTGTGATTTAGGCATATTTCAATGATTTTGGCTGTCAGATTTAGCCTTGATCCTGCCAGAGTTATGCCACTCCTCATAAAGTCAGTGCTAGGTTTGAGTACATACTTTAGTAAATACATACACTAAGCATATACAAAGACTACCTACCACCAACTATATGGGGTCTAGAATATAAAAAAAAAACTCTTATTGTGAAAAATAAGAAAGTGCTCCACTTTCTGTTCCACTGATATGATTTTTTAAAGGCCAGTTTTAATACTTTTAATGCTTGGAGGTTGAGAGGTGTGGTTGTATTAAAGGCACAACTTTTGTTTGAATTACAAATTATAAAAGTATTTGCTAAATTGGTATATAGCAATTACTGTGAAGGAGAAACTTGTTTAGCAAACCTCCAATCAGGCACTTAAATTAAAAATGTGTGTACATATTTAAATACTAATAATTAATTAATTTAATTTAATATTTAATGAGCTAATGAAATGCATATCTATGTAGGAAATACAACAGATCTCTCCATTTCTGGTAGTATTGTTATCATACATCATGTAATTTTTTTGTTTGTTTTAAGCATCTTTATTGAATTAGCACTTGTGGCATAAGCAAACTTACAGTAATATAAAATTAAGCAAACCATATTAACAAATTTTCATTTAAAAACTTTATAAAATATATAACAATATATGTGATGTATAATCCAGGCAACATTATATAAATTATACAGTTCCTGCCTTGTCTTAAACCTTATTCCTCCTCCAAAACATTTTTCTGCATGTATTGTTCCCATAATTTCCATTCTTTTAATGTAATTTACTCCTACCCTTTTCTAAAGATCCCACTTTCTGTTCTTTTATCTGTGATACGATACTCCCTACATCAAGTATAGTCGGTTTAGATTTTGATTTTCATTTTCTAGTAATTGTTTTTTTGGCATCCACCAGAATTAAAATAAACAAGGTCTTACGTTGTCTAGGCAGTTAATTTGCTGTATTCCAACACACAGTATTCCTGACAGAGGACTCCATGGGGATTTTTTAAAGTCTGCAAATTTATTACACTCCCAAAACTTATGTTCCCATTTACCTTATTCTTCCTCATCACACTTCCAGTATTTGACATCTACCGGAAGAAAAATTCTTTGGGGTCTGCTTGGAGTATAAAAGTATTCATGCAAACATTTCCAGGCAAAAAACCTTAATTTTCCAGACTTTGTTGCATATTGGATAGCTGTACATATGTCCTCCAATTGTCTCTTTGTGAACTGCATTTCTAATCTCTTTTCCCAATCTGTCCTGACCTCTTCTAATTGGTTCATATAGTTATCATGCAGTATTATATATGCCCTGCTAATTATTCCTTTTTAACAGCAACTTCTTTTCTAGATTCAGGTAAAAACTCAGC
Organism: Protopterus annectens; assembly: GCF_019279795.1. Classification (NCBI taxonomy): domain Eukaryota; kingdom Metazoa; phylum Chordata; order Ceratodontiformes; family Protopteridae; genus Protopterus; species Protopterus annectens. The sequence continues at coordinate 302,515,178 of NC_056751.1, forward strand.
CAGTGCAGATTTTTCACTTAGGATTCTGCTATCCCTTTCTACTTCTGTTTTCTGATATCAATCCTTCGTAAGAACGGCAATTACTAGCCTGCAGTCTAAATGTCTTTGCTTCTTCCCTTTCTATTTCCTTTCCTTCTTTGATTATTTATTCCCAGTACCTTGGTTCGTCTGCCAGCTTCCTCCAGTAAATTCTAGCCCCCCCTTGTCTATTCTTTGTGCCGCTAAATGCAGTCATCCCTAATGGCAGAATCTCCTTTCTCCATTTTTGTGTTGGCTTAGTTCTTATTATACTTCCTTCTACTTTATTAATATGATATTCTGTATGACTGATATTCTCCTTAAGGATCTGCATCCAGAATCCCATTCTTTCCTTATTTCTTGAATTAAACCCCTGGTTCCTCATCATCCCTTTCCACTGTAATTGTAACTTTCTGCTTGGAGTATGTGTAAGATGCTTAACTGTGTAGCTCTGAAATATCCCTTCAAATCAGGTAATCCTAAACTCTTTGTTCTGTTGGTAGGATCAGCTTATCCCACTTGACTCTTGCCCTCTTCCACTTACAAATAAAATCCTCCTTAAACTCTTTATTAATTACTGTCCACAGCTTCTCCTCTGGTTGATAAAACTGTCTGACCTGTGTATAAAACTAAAGGTACCGAAAACATTTTTACTGCTTGCATCTTGCTGTTCTTATCCATAGACAAGAGATTACAGTTTCTCAGTTTTTTATCATCTTTTGTTCAGTCTCTTTTAACATATCCTTAGCTGCCATAACCAAATCCTTTTTAATCCATATTCATAAATACTTAATTCTTTGTCCCCATAACTATGGGTATTGCTAGAACAGTTCTTGTGTCGGTATATAGTTTATAGCTATAGCCTTTGTTGTGTCTTCATTCATTTTATATCCCCAAAATCTTGGAACTGTCTCAGAATATTCCACAATACTGAAATGTCCTCTTATGGTTCTATCAGGTACAAAATAATATCATCTGCAAATAATGCCAACTTTTTTGAACACCATACCAATTTCAGAGTCTCCTATTTTCTTTGCCAGTGCTTCTAAGTATAACACAGACAACAAAGGGAAAAGTGGACACCCCTGCCTGGTTCCTCTATTCAGACGCAACTTATCAGAGAAGAACCCTCCCACTTTGATTTTTTGCCTCCAATCCCTCATATATTGCTCTAATTAACCTTATTGTTGTATCAGGAAAGGCAAATGCTTCCATTACCCTACTCATAAAATCCCAGCTTTGAATGCTTTCTCTGCACGAAGACCCACCAATAGCAGCTGTATTTTCTAATATTCTGCTTCCCTCTGGATCATCATTGTTCTGTTACTGTTGTCACGTGTTTGCCTCCCCTAAACAAAACCAGATTGGTCCATATCTGTCACTTTTTGCATCACCCTTGCAATTCTTTTAGTCATTATAGACATAAACACTTTATAATCCTGGTTTAGAATGGAGATAGGTCTACATGAAGCTGAATCAAATAAGTCTTTATCATCTGTAGGTAATACAGCCACCACAGCTTTTTTTCCAGGATGTTGGTGCCTCCCTTCCTTTTAAAATATTGTTAAACAAAACTTTCCAGATTTTTATCACTTTCTTTCCTCCTAACTTCCAAACTTTCACTGGAATACCATCTGTTCCTGGAGACTTTCCTGCAGATTAGTTACATATCATCGTTTTTTTCTCATCTCCTCCTATCTTAACTGTTAGTTGTTGAGCGTCATGTACCTCTAACCTTGGCATATTTAAGTCTTACATAAATACTTCCATTTGTGCTTTTTCTTTATTTCCCTACCTCTCCTTTATACAAATGTATATAAATTTTCCAAAATATCTATAATACCGTTGGTAACAACTCTTTCTACTCTGTTGCATAAGTCACTGTGCCAACATTTTTGTGCCCTGGAGTTGTCAAAAAAGTTGTTTAGCAGCAATCTTTCTAAACTCATGCAAATTATCCAGGTGCTCCCTTATTTTCTCTTTAGCATTTTACAGGTGTGCCTCCTCTTGTTCTGTGCGATTCTACTTATTTTAAAATACTTAAACCTTTGTTACCCCCTCTAAATAACTATTACTTCTTAACAAGATCTCTTTTTCTTTTATTTCTCCCTGTTTTTAAACTGCACTTTCATTTTACCCAACTTACTAACTATAACTTCTAGAGTACTTTCCATCTTCCCAAATAACTCCTGAATAATTTTTACTACCCATTCCTTAAATTCTTCTCTTTTTAACAGGTTGGGGGGAAAGTGCCAGTGTCTCACCTTAACTTCATTACTCTACATTTTTTTAGTAACTGTTGGTACATGATCTCAAGTAGTTATTGGATGTGTATCAAAGTTCTCAGTTAAATGGACATGCTCCTGTGAAATTTAATTTCTGTCAAATCTAGCCCAGTTATTGTACCTTGGGGAATAATATGTAAAGTCTCTCCAAATTCCAGTTACTGAGTTTACATCTTTTATACCAAATATTTTCATAAATTTCTTAAGAAATCTGCTCTCTTTTGTTATATTTTCCCCTTCTAGGCCTTTCAGATGCAACATCATTGTTGCAAGTTGAATTATCATCCCCGCCTATAAGTAATATTGTTCGGTGAAAGCTGATTATTTCTTCCAGTTTTTTTCAAGATCCAAAACAGCAGTTTATATGGAATATTAATCCATGCCAGTATAGTCTTTATCTACTGCCAGTAGCCCCTTACTACTACAAACCTGCCATTATTATCAATGTTTTCTTCGTTTTCTATCACTTGTGGAGTTCCTCTGGTGATTAATATAAGTACCTTTCTTTTCTGTTGTTCCTGATATTCTGCAGAATATCTATCCTGAAATCATTTCTTGATCAAATTCACATGCTTAGTTCTTTTCAAATGTGTCTCCTGTACTCTGCATTTCTTAATATAATTAAGTATTCTTTCCTTTTTGTCAATACGCGTGAGAACGTTGACATTCCAAGATAATATGGAAAGAGTCACCATTATGGTAAGAAATCATTATTCCCACCTGTTATATATAGCAGCTTTTTAAATGATGTCTAATTCCAGTTTTTGTGATACATGTACCCATTAATGTTTGGCAGGTTAATCCTTTATATGTTTTTATTTTGCCTTATCAGCAACATTGGAACCTGTGCCACATTTTACAATACTTTTTTTATTTAAATAGAAAACCCTCAAACAATAAACCAAATATACCCCGGAACACCACAGAACCTATTAACTTTATACAAACACATATAATTATGTACGTCTTCAAATAATGAAATTTAACCCTTTTAAAAGGAATATTTGTGTCAGATAGACAGCTGCTAACACAGGCCCTAATTAACCTGAAATTGAGGTTATCCCTGTTAATTGTTATTGGTTTGTAAGTTCATAGGAAATTGCCTGCTTCTATTTCCATTTCCACTCGTTGTCTGTTTTTTTATCTTTATTCCCCTTCTCCATGATGTGAGAACTACTTGCTTACTTTCAGAAATCATTAACTTTTTGTGATGGAGAAACTAGTGTTTAGTCCTTTATTGCCATATTATCAGCTTGCCTCCATGGAACAGTAAGATAAAAAAAGATAAATCAAGTCTTCTGTTGCAGCCTAAAAGAAAAGCTGAAACATTTATTGGTAAAGAAAAACTTTTCGTTATATTTGGTGTTAAGCCAAGGGTCTTAATCCAAATATTCACCTATGCAGAAGTAAGAGAAAACATAGCTCTATATTATTGTAATCTATGCACTTTTACAGCCATCTCATCAATTATGTTTTTATTACAGACTGTTAACTTAAACATGCTTTTGTGTAGCTTTTCTTCTCATTTTACACTGTAATGCATACATTTCCTAATACCAAAAAAGAAGAAAGAAAGAGAAGAGGAAGGAAAAAATGTATCTGTTTATTTGAATAACTTTATCACATACAAGAACAACTAAACTACTTTACTATAAAATATGTAATTTACATTATGAAATGTTTTATAGAAATACTGTTAAGAATAAAACATTGTTTTACTTACAGGTACCTTTTTCCTTCCCCCTCCCCTCCACTCTGTGTCCTGACAGACATTAATGACATGAAGTGAGGCAAGTACCTTTCAGTTTCAGACAGGTTTTACAAAGTCAACAAAAGTTCTCTCTTTCCACTTATTTTTAAACAGCCATATTTCACAAATATGAATGACGCTTTGCAGTCTCACATTTATTCACTAATTTCCATGTTGTCAGTCATCTTGTTCATCTCCATCTTTCCAGCTTCAGATTCCAGTTCAATTCCACTGTGCTCCTGAGCCTTCTGGTCAACTCCTGTGCTTTCTCTGTCTCTCAAGCATTTTCCTTTAGAACAGTGGAAAAGGTTTCACTGATAAAGTCTCTCGGTATGCTTTATTATCAGAAAAATGAGAAGCAAAGTCCCCTATTGCTTGATAGCTCAGTTTTTGGACAAACATTTGCATTTCCTCCTTAGCCTGATCTGCATCAAAAATGATGTTGATTCTCTATGAAAAAATATTCTGAAGACACCTAGGTACAGCAGCTTGAATCTGATACCTGTCATCATCCATGATTACTGGAATATATTTTCTCTTCTGCCTGGTGTACAGTGAATAATCATTTTCCACAAACACTGTACTGTCTCCAATTTTTAATACTTTGTCATTTTGTTATAGTTTTGTCAGGATCAACTGTTTCTGCTGGTAGGCTTGCATCTTTACTAATAACGGTCTTGGCTGCTTTCTCATGGCCATGTTTGTGGCATACACATGGTGTGCCATTTCAATTAACAGTTCAGGCTGTGGAATACCAGTCTAGTTGCATATTTGTGCCTTCAGAAAATTAATACAATCTGTTCCTTTCAGTTTCTCAGGTATTGCAAAAATTCTGCTCTGTCCTCTACTTCTAACATTTTCTGAAACATCTCTTCTTGAGGAGTCTCATTCTCGAATAAGCCTTTTCTTCATTTCAGCCTCTGATTTTTGCAGTTTTATCGGCAGATCTGAATATCTGTTTAAAGCTTCTTCATTTTTTCCCAGCCTTTTGGTATTTGAGTTGATATACACCTTCAGTGTTTTATTTATTTTAATCAGTTCTGAGCACATTTGACTTATTTTTTCCTCTAAATTACTGGAAACCATGTCTTGCACCAGAGCTGGAGCTTGGACTTCTTTTTGCTGAACAGCTGCAAGATTCTTCCCAGACAGTGTTTTCTCTTCAGTTTTTCTAACTGATTTTCTTTTAGGCTTTCTTAGGTTCTTCTTTGCAGGCATCCAAGCAGTGTACTTACTAGCCAGTTACTGAATTTTACTCAAATTGACAATATCTCTGGCTGCAGTTTCTGAGTTTCTGTTTTCACACTGAGAGAACTGAACTCAAGCTGTTGACCAGTGTGCAGCAATTATGGAAGTCCTCATATGTAATTTATATGTTGAGCTGCTTTTAAAGTACACCATTTTATGCTGGACAAGCTTAATGTACTTAAAATCTAAAGGGTGTTAATTATGGCTAGCATTTACTCACCTATCTGTGTTGTGTCTTTTTATGCTGTCTTTCACTTACCTTTGCATTTTTAAAATAGTTTGCTGTCTCACACTGAGGACACATTTAAATTTGTTATTAGCTGGCTGCCCACAAAAAAAAAAAAAAAAAAAAAAAACAGGTATATGATTAATATTGGTAGTGGCACAACATTGCACACTGAAAGAAGCCCCATTCGCCTCATCACAGTCCCTAATGATCTGCTGTAATTCTCTGCCATACATACACTTATAAACATCAAAATATTTTTCATATTGTTATATGTTGATTTTATGCTTAAAAAGTGAAGTGATAATCACAGTTAGTTTACATTTATGGTGGTTCTTTGCTTACTGCAAAACACATCAGCATTTTGTGTTTTAACTGCATACTAGTCAACCTGTACTGTTTAATTATCCAATTGCAAAGTAATTAAAATATTGCACATCTTAAAGCCTAAGGTCAACGCGAAATTTATTTTGTTGTCCTTAATCTGTCCTACAAAATTTTTATTCTTCAGAAGTCCATTTAGGTTTACACTCATACTCGTAAGTCAGATCTCCCAAAATATCAGGTTTAGTATCAGCTGCTTGCCATCTGTAATCTTTATCCTGGAAGGGGTAAATAATTGGACTTATTGTATTTCTACTTTCCTGCTTTGAAATTTGTGTTTGAAATTTTTTTAGAAAAGAAAGGGCAGGACTTCTACACATTGACTTTCCTTGGGCTGATGAAAAAATTAATTTGATGAAACAGTGAACAAAGTATCATTTGACCTTGAAGTGCACCTTGAATGGAGAGGCATGCTAGACACCTTGCATCTTCCATATAATAAAATAAACACAAGCTATCAAGTGCTGCTTGCATATGTGTGTGTATATGTTTACGTAATAAATGTATATATGCATGCATATACGTGTGTGTATATATATATATATATATATATATATATATATATATATATATATATATGTAAATATATATAAATGTACACACACACAAGTATATTTGTATATGATAATCACAAACATAAGATCAAATGTGAAGTCAAAATGTATCACACGAGCTTGAGGAAATTAAATGCTAAAAATATTTCTTTCTACACTAATGCATCTAGATTAGCATATTAAATTATATTCAAGGAAATCTTACTTCTTGTTTCAGTTTTGATAGTAAAACTTTCTATGCATTACCTAAGAAAAATGTGCTTTTAATCTTCAAATAAATATGAGCTCTATTCTCAGAAATCTGATGTACGGGATGAATACCACACTTGAAAATAATTGCCAGTTTCATATTAAAACACAATAGCCTGCTGTACAGATTGTAGGTAATAGTTTTAATTACACATGCAATCCATTGCTGTGTGGCAAGGATTAAATCTTTGAGAATAATATTTATATAGTATACCCTCCTATTTGGCACCAACGAACATTCTGCTTAAGTGATTTGTTCATAGTTATTTATATATGTACAAAGCTGTTCTGAATAATTGTTTCTGGGTGATATTTTAACAGTATATGTTCATTTTTGTGCTTCTTAATTGGATATTATGTACCTTTTGATTGTATTCCCTTGTTCCTTAATTTGCATCATCTTTGTTCTCATATAAATACTTTGTAAAGTTTTATAATCATTTAACTTTCTAAACAGAGGATGCTTGGTCTGTGTCTTGTTTAAAATGATATGATACAAGGAATAAGGCATGTCTATAATTGGGTCCCTCTTGGATGGGTCTTTAGATTCATCATCTCTTTTGTCTATACTTTGGAATTTTTCTATGAAGATTCAGGGTGAATGTGCCCTTTGCCAGCATGCACAGTGATGTCATGAGGCACATTCGGAAAGCACATCTGACCTTTGAACCACCCTTACTTTTATAAACTTGTACAATTCTGATTTCCATCCTGCCTTATATTATTGATGATTTCCCACATTTCATGTCTAAAGTAGTGGAACCTTCTAGGATTCCATGTAACTGTCGAATAGTAAGCCAAGATTGCAAACTGGGAGCAGTCATTGAATTCCCCCTAGATGAGAACATCCTTCAGGAAGATCTAACACAGAAAACAGTTTTGTGCGAAAGGCCTGTCTTAAACCTCAATGCCAAGAAATGCATTATAGTAGCTTTTGGGAGTTCTTCTATCCCAGGTAACTAGATAGTCAATAAAACACCCCTAAAAGTTGATTCATTAGTCAGGGATCTGGGAAGTCGTGTAGATAGTAATATAGCCTTCGACAAACATGTGTACAAGGTAGTGAGAAAATGCTACTCTGCAGCTCAACTTATAAGCAAAGGCATGGCATCTAGGTACAGAGAGGTCAAGATACCACTGTACTTGCCCCATATCAGACCCATCATAGAGTATAAAGCCCCCTTTGGTATGCACCTGACCAGACACATGCAGCAACTAGAATGCCACAAAGGTTCCTTACAAAAAGAATACAGAGAATACACCCAGTGTCGTGTGCTTATCACCTCAAAGCCCTGTCTCTTTTCGCTGTATCATGCAGACTTCTGAGGAGTGGTCTTTTCCTGGAATACAAGACATCCCTGTACCCTATCTTGATGAACCTTTTGCACATCCACAAAACAAACAGCATAAGAACTACTAGATTAAAATACCTAAATTTTGCTTGCGACATAAATAGGATACGTTGGAGAGACAAATACATTTCTCAGAGAATTCCCTTTCTCTGTAACAGGCTCCCCATGTATTTGAAGCAGAGTTCCTCCCTATCTCTATTTAACTGCAACTTGCACCAGTGGATGGGTAATCAGAAATTCACCTCTGGTCTGGCACCTCTGTCTCTGATGGACAGATTCAGTCAGTAAGTCGGACCCTGTATGAATGAAATTTGTGGGTCACAGTTGGTTTGCACAGCTAGGCTTGTAAGGGCTGAAGTGGTTGTTAGCATAGTATACACCTGTGAACCTGTAAGACCTGCAGCAGATTGAATGTTCTACCTCGGAGAGAATCATGATCAGAATTATTGCCATTAATTGTTAACAGTTGAGCCCATTCACTTGCAGACACTGAAATGGTAAGCAAATAGTCTTCCTTGCTACCAGGTGGATATCATTTGTTGAAAGCTCTTTGGGCAAAAAATAGTCGAAGGATCCCACAGTGCCACATAGCTCTGGGTCTCTGTATTATCAGAGTACTAGGGAAAGAGGGGATACATTTTATGGAAGACTTCCTGGAGGTATGTCCATTTTGAAATTACATTATGTTCTCCATGCTTGTTGAGCTCAGCCCACAACTTATAAGGGCTGAGGCTCCCACCTGTCTTCTCTGGCAGATAGTGAGGGTTGGGGTGCGGGGGTAAATTCACGACTGCCAGCCTGGCAGAATGTGTCCTGAGGCATAGGTGTTGGCATTCTCCTGGTCACTGGGCTAAAGCACACTAGAGCATAGTTTTGAACAATCTGATCCTGAGAAGCAAAGGGTTTAATAAGGTCATAAGCGCTGTACTGTACAGCACCATCCCAGACATGCTTAACCCAATAAGATCAGCTGGCCATAATTTAGGACGGTCTCCCTGGCCCTCCTGTGATGAGAATAAAGGTTCTGATTTTCATTTCAGAAAAATGGTTTAAGTATGTTGAGAGCTGGTCTTAGAGGTACAGCACCACAACGCACCATAGAGAAGCATGTCCTGTTCCCAGCAGTAGGCTTGCTGGAGGCCTGCCATGTTTCTCTATTGCCTCTGGCAGGTGTGGCCTCTTTGGCAGATCTATTTTGCTTGACATCCAATGTGTGCCTTTTGCACACTCAACACACTTGCATCTGCCATGCAGAAGTGTGTTCCTGCTGAAGCTGGCAGGGGATAATGGACTTGTGCCATTTTGGCTTCTTATGAGGAGTCTGAATCCCCCAAAATCATTATCTCTGAGAATGATAAGGAGAATGAATATGAATCCTTCCTACCCTACAATTCCCCTCCAGATTATCCCTTCTTTGAAGAAATCTTGAGGTTCATAGTCTTTTTTGGACTGAAAGCGCTTACCGTTAAATTTTTGCAAACACGTTCTTGTACTGACAACTTTGGTGTGGTCCACTGGATTGCTATTGTGCTGCTGGTTTATAATTTGGTAGTTTGTGTTCCTGTGTTTGGTTCTTTTTTGAACTGACCTATAGCCACATTCATGACTCTTAGAAAAATATAAACTGGCATGTGAGGGAAAGGGGGGAGGATCCTTGGATCATTCTGTCCTGTGGAACTAGTTATCATATGCTTTTTATATGCCCTTGGCTCAGTGTAGTTTGATCCTGACTAGGCTTTGTCAAGTTAACTCGTACATGTACTCTGTGTTCACTGCTTAATAAAAGAGACTAACATTTTGCCAGCTTGCCATCAGACAGAAGGCTGAAACTTTAAACTGTGTAGGCAAGACAGCTTTATTCTTTGCAATGTTATCTTGGACCTGTCTGTTGATCTTACAGAAAGGGGTTCCACTCAAGTACTAAGCTGCGTCTCCAAAGCTGTTTGCAGAGGCCCAGACTCTACTTCATTAAGTGACCTTAAATGCTGTTTTTCCTTCAGAATGCTACATAGGGATTTACTGCTGCCCCTTGTTAGTTCCATAGAGGATAGAAGGTATCTCGTCCCATCCTGGGCATCTGCAACTTCAGCAAGTTCAACTGTTGCCTTCCATTTAAGGTGGTAACTCTCCAGGGGCCATGCTTCTGCTGCTGCTGCAGTGTGCCTAGTTGGGGTCAGAGGACATTGTGGACAAGCTGTAGCACATTATTATTTACGATCAGCATAAGAGATTACTTTTGTTTACACTATTCCCAAACATACTATGTGTTTGCCAATGTGTTTGTTATGATGTCTGAAACTTTGATGGATAGAGCGGCATGTGTTCTGTACCATGTTTACTTATTTCCTAGTTGTCACTATGAAGAATTCCCTGGTAGCATTCTTTTAGTGAATGCTTCTAAGCTTATAGTCCATGGAGGTGAGCATAAACTGGGAGAAGCCTTTGATACCATGTCACACGGCTGTCTTTCTTGGTGTAATGTTGGACACTCTACAGTGTCAGTCCAATCTGTGGAGAGGGGCCAGGAGATTGTAATCTTGAGATCATGGGTGAGAATGCAGGTGAAGGACCAAGACAGGCCCTTTCTATCTTTTCTGGAGTTAATGGTTCTCATCTGCATACCTGACAATGTTGGTGTTGCAGTGGGCTGTGAGGTGACAGTAACTGCGTTAGACCCATGTACATGTGGCTCTTTGGCTGGTGTCATACTCTTTTTTGGTAGGTCCTGGGATGAAAAACAGTTCCTGTCAAAACTCAGTTGAGTCCCCCTTCCTCCTGCAGAATTCATCACAAGTTATGCCAATGGATGCTTTCCTGGCAGGTTGTGAAGATAACTCCCTTCCTTTATATTTCAATGTCATGATACTCTCTGAAGGGGGGCTTCTGATCAGCCATTTGAAGCTATTGGCAGCCTTAACTATTAACGCATTGCAAAAGAAGCTAATTCTGAGAACCTTCCCTTCTTTAGTCTTAAAATATATTTATCATAAAGTATCAAGAGGCAAGCAAAGCATTTTTAATATTCTGTGTGTACAGAGGCAAAGATGTCTGATAATGGGCCATAAACAGAGAAATCTCTGTCAGGCTGTCAGGAGTTCACATGCCATGGTGAAGAGAACATTAGAAGGTACACTAAGTAGTTTCTCCAGTTGACTTCTGTTGCTGCAAATTCAGAAGGTCTGTCTAATTTATATACATTATTCATCAGGGCAGAGGAAACCACCCTGTGGCAAGGGAGATTTATGTACATTTCCACTCCCTTCTGATTACACATCTCTCAAAATTCAGGTAACAAAGACCAGAACTAATCATGGTTGCCACTTTTTGACTGTGAATGCTGTGATTTTAAGTACATAGACCCCTAGTGATACAGGAAGCCCTCCAGGGAAGCGTATGGTTGGGGAGACAGTCATCTCCACCTCAGAACATGGTCGTCACAGTATGATGATCTGAACTTGCTGTATCTTCAGAATGAGGTATCAGAAGTGATTGAAGTTGAAAGGGAACCTTCTACCTGTCAAACATATTCTAAAGGGTGGAAAAGATTATCCACTTAAGAAACATCATCTGTTACCACCCAGCAAGCAAGTAACCATTGTCTAGGCTCATCTCTTTTCTTTGTGCATCAGTTATTCTGCAGTAGAAATGTATATGCCAGCTGATGTGTATACCGTAACCTTGTAGAGGGCAGGGTTATTGCCCAGCACTGGTTGGTGAAGCAGTTCCTTAAAGGCTTAGATGTGCACTGGCAGCTCAGTTTTACTGCAAGTGGGCGCATGACTTTAAAAATAAAAAGTTAAGAATTCAAATTCAAGTTTAATAGGGTAGATAGTTTCTAAGCACCATTACACTAAAACACAGTTACAATGCCTAGATACATTAATAATGAAGCGCAGCACACAAATAGTCCCTAAAGCAGAGCAGCTATTTTCTCCTTTGCTTTAGACAATTAAGAGCTGACAGTGACCAAGCAAAACTTTTTTGCATGTGCTGCTTGCGAACACCAAGTGAGCCTTTTCCACCTGTACTGCTAATTAATTTATCTTTTGTCATCAGATGGCTCATCACCAAAACACATGCTGTGTGCAGTAAGAGGCTACTATATTTGAGGCAGTGGTTGCTTCAGAAATGTCTTAGACATCTGTGCCTCATTTATTTTTTTTATTTTTATTTTACATTTGTTAACTGGGAAGGTCCGACTGGCTACATATCCATTTTCAGCGGAGGCCCGGGGAGAAAAGCTCCAAATAACAGATAAACATTTAAAATACAGGTTACAGTGATATTTAGCAATTTAACAAAGATCAAAAGACAAAAACAAAATAGGTTATATATTTAAGAAAAAGTTCAAAGTAAGGTAACATTTAGATATGAGAAAGACAACAACAAAGAGGGAGATGGAAAGAAATATAAAGGGAAAAATAAACATATAAGAGAAGTGTAGGTATAGGAAAAGGATGATTATTAATAAAGAAAGGAAGAATGAAATAATAGAAGGGTAGGTTAGGTAGGAAGCAGCAGAGGCTGAAAAGGAGGTTATAGTCCTGATAATGGAAGCTAGAGAGATATAAAGGGGTAAAAGAATTTAATTGAAGGAGGGTAAGGAGAGAATAAAGGGGAATTACATTGAGAGCTAAGATGGATTAATAGATTCTTTGAGTAAAGTTGGGTTTGATAGGGACTAGAGAGTGAGATAAACTTTTTGTCATAACTCAGTCTGAATATTGTGTGGGTTAGTCAGGGTTTAGACATGGACATAGCCAGTCATTGTGCATGTGTGTCTTTAGAGATATTTTGAAATGAGGCAAGGAGCAATTGGTGGTTAGTTCAGCAGGAAGGGAGTTCCATTTTTTTCCAGCAGAGTTGGAGAATAGGGAATCTCCGGCTGAGTTGTTGGCTTTGGTCATTTGTAGTAGCATTCTGCTGTATGAGCGGAGGGATGCTGGGTTGTAATATGGGGTAATAATATTAGCTAGACTGGGGGTGTGGGTAGGTTGGTGGACGATTTTATGAATTACTATGAGTTGGTTATAGTATATTTGGTTGGGTAGTTCTAGCCAGCCTAATTTGTGAAGATTATGACAGTGGTGGGTTCTGTATGCTGAGCCTGTGGCGAATCTTGCTATATTGTTGTAGCAGCTAGTGATTTTGTTGAGATTTGATTTGGATAGATTAGTGAGGATGGGTGAGGCATAGAGAAGGGATGACAGAAGATGTGTGTGAGCTATGGCTGTTCTGGCAGTTGGGGTTAGAAATTTCTTAATCCTATACGTGGAGCCTATTTTTTTGTTTACTGTTTTAATGGTTTTGTCTGTATGGGCATTGTAGTTTAGATTGTTATCAGTGATTATACCTAGCAGTTTAGTGCATGGTTCTGGAGAAATTATGGTGCCATTATGAGAAGAGACTGAAAATATTGGTGGTGTTGGCTTATGGGTGGGGGAGAAAAGTAGAAGTTTGGTTTTGTTTGGGTTCAATAAGAGCTGATGATTATTAAGCCAGTTCTCTACTTTGTTGAAGGTGGTTTGGGATGGGGATTGTAATTCTGTGGGAGTTGTGGCAGTGCAGATTAGAATAGAATCATCTGCATATTGTATAGAAGTAGCATGAGGGATAACTTTGGGCAAGTCATTGATGAAAATAGAGAAAAGGAGGGGACCCAGAATAGAACCTTGGGGTACTCCTAGGGTGACAGGTAAAAGGGGAGATAGATGCTCTTTCCACAGGACTGCTTGTTGTCTACCGTGCAGGTAAGAGTGGAACCAGTTGATTTCTGGGTTTTCTCTGGACAGAGATTTGAGAGAGTCTAAGAGTAGGTTGTGGTTTACCATATCGAATGCTTTTGACAAATCAAAGAAGAGGGCAGAGGAAAGCAGGTTTTAATTGTGGTTGTGATTTATTGTGTGGGAGAAGGAGAGAAGGGCAGTGGTAGTACTGCGGGCTGGTCTGAAACCATGCTGGGATGAGGCTAGGAGATTATTGTAGGTGAGGTGGTTTAAAAGTTGCTTTTGTTTGCATTTCTCCATTATTTTGGCTAGTGGAGATAGTATGGCGATAGGTCTGTAATTAGAAAGTTCAGTGGAGTTTCCACCTTTATGAAGTGGAATAATATGAGCGATTTTCCAAATGGGGGGAATTGTAGGATTCCTGGATAGATCGATTGATTAGGATGGAGATAGGATAAGCTATTACATTAGCAGCCTTTTGTAGAAACTGTGCGGGAAGTAGGTCTGCTGCCAGGGGGGTAGGTTTTAATTTCATTAGTAAGGATTTGATATAGTCTGTAGGGATACACTCGAATTTTAAGGGGGGAGGGTTACCTGATTAGGTGTGATTGTAGAAGAGGAGGAAGGAGATAAATTTTAGCTAGGGATTTGACAGTTTTGGTGAAGAAAGTGTTGAAGCTATTTGCTACAGATTCAGAGGGTAGGTGTAAGGTAGTTGAAGGGGTGGGGGTAGAAGATTTACCTGGGTGTAGTAGTTTATTCAAACCTAACCAACATTTTTGAGGTTGATTTTGGTGTTTTTGCTGTAAGTTGAAATAGTAGCTTTGCTTGTCTAGCAGAATGGATCTTTTTGCTTTGTTTCTTAATTGTTTGAATAATATGTGGGCTTGAGGGGATTTGGTAGTTCTCCATGAGGTCCATGCTGTATTTCTGGCTGTAAGTTTTTGTCTAGTAGTATTGGTTAGCTATGGAGCTATTTTGTTTTTGGTTCTGATTCTACATGTGGGAGCATAACTGTCTAGGATGGCCAGGAACCTGGTGTTGAAATTTGAGACTGCTTCGTCAAGGGGGAGTAGTTTAAGATTGGCCCATCTGCATGAGCTTAAATCAGATATGAAACTATTTAGGTTAAAGTTCTTTGTATACCTAAGAGTTTTAAAGGTGGTTTGGTGGGGCAAGTCATCTCTTTTTCTCATTATGTAGGTTAACAGGTGATCACTCATGACTTCAGGTTGGGTGTCTGATTTGTATAACTGAGGTTTGTTATTTATTAAGATCCAGTCTAAGATGCTTTCCTTATTGCTGGGTTTGTTGATTCTACTGGGGGTAGTAATTGTTTGGGGGAAACCATGTAAGTTAATGTGGGTAGTGGGGAAATTAGCTGAACAGGTTGTCCAGTCGATGTTGAAGTCCCCAAGAATGAGTGTTTATTGGGGGTGGGTGGAGGATAACCAATGGAGGGTACTTTCTAAGATGTTTATGTTATTGCCTGGGGGAATATAACTACACACTATGTTAATAGATTTGTTATTGTTAAGTTGTATTCTTGAGAGGATAGTTTCGGTATTGGTGGCAACTAGGTCTTGTGGGATGCTAATTGTGGATAATTCGAGGGTGGATTTGTATAGAATGGCAACTCCCCCTCCTTTTCTGCCTTTTCGATCCATTCTAGTAATATTGTAGCCAGGAGGAAGTATTTCATTGTCAGGGATGGTGGGTTTGAGCCAGGTTTCAGAAAGGCAGAAAACATCAGGGGAGTGGATTATATCTAGGAGAGCATGCAGCTCTTGGAGTTTATTTTTTATGCTTCCGATATTTAGGTGACAGACTAGAAATGCTTTGGGGGCATTATGTGAATTTCTTATGTTGGTAGGAGTTTTTCTTTTGGTGTAAGTGGTAGCTGGTGAGTTTGGGCCTGGGTTAGGATGGATGTCACCGTCAGCTATGAGGTTAGGTAATAAATTCCTTATGAGTTTGGTGAACTTTAGTAGGAGTTGGTAATAGCTTTTAGTCCTTGGGTTTAAGTAAGTAGTCTGTATAGGATAGAGAGGTTTTGGAGTAGCGCAGTAGGTGAGGAGGTGGGGTAGTATTACAGGAGCGGTGTGTGTTTGGGTATATATGGTAGTGACTGATGTTGGAAGTTGACAGTTAGGCAGGTAGTGGAATTCGTAGGTGATAAGCATATAAAGTATCAAAATTGGGGGTATGAGGTAGTACAATGGTTTAAGTTTTGGAGTTGTTGAGGTGCTATGTATAGATATAGTGGCTAGTGTGCTAGATAGGTTAAGAGAATAAAGGTGTGGTGATGTAGTAGATTGAGTGTAAGAGAATTGGAAAAATGGGGATGGGTGATATGAAGGATGGGTTGTGATAGGTTGAAAGTGGTTAGTGGGATTGACCAATTAGTGGGGGGGGTGGTTTGGTAAGTATAAGTGTAGGAGTAATGGGGGTGGGTGAGAATTGGGGGCAGGGTAGGGGAATGGAGTGAGCCCGCAGGCAAATGGAGCGGGTAGAGCCAGAGAAGGACCAAGTGCAGGGAAAACAATCTGCTGATTGTTAGGGTAAGTTAAAAGGAGATAGTGAAATGTGCAGTTGCAAAAGATGGAAGAAGTGGGGTTAGGTGGGTCTATCAGATAGTTAGAAATAGTATAAAGGGTGTTTGGTAGAATTTAGTACAATGGAGGTGGAGTAGGCAAAGGGAAAAAACCTGGAAGAGGGTGCCACCTAGTGGGCAGGGGATGAACTGCAAGCAAGGCTAGTCCTAAGCATGTAGCTCTAAGGAGATATGGTAGGTTTACACAGGAGAAGTTAAGAAGGCTGTAAGAGTGGATACTCTGTTTGTAGGGAGGGGGGAGGGTTTGGCTGCTGGCTGCTGGCTGTCCTAGCTATGGAGTTAACAGAAAGCACCTGGTGTGTATGTTTTGTGTCTTTCGGCTTTTCCCGGTTAGGGGGTCGCCACAGCGGAACTCCGGTCCACTAATGATTGGTAGTGGATTTTTACGTACCGGGTTACCAGCTTTTAAATGTAGGTAACAGTCAGTATAAGATGTATTTTCTTGAGTTCTTTAGGGGAAAGATGACCAAAGAGGTTTGTCTCTTTTCCTTAGCTTGGGGAGGAGGCAGCAATCCTGGACAGGGTAAATAACCCAAGACCTAGTGCAGGTCAGGCGGTTGTTGAGCTGGGTGCACAAAGGGAGAAGAAAATGTGTTGAAGTAGGCAGTAGGACCAACACAGACTATAAGCAAGTTATTTAGTAAAAGACAGTACATTTGAAAACACATTAGCCAAGAAATGCATAGGTCATTATCCAAAATATGTTATTTTAAATTAACACAGGCATAGGCAAGGTAGAAGCAGTTAATAAAGAGACTTTAAGTTCTAAATATCAGCTTATCAAAATAACTCTTAAGTCCACTAACATTCAGCTTTATCACCAACTCTAATAAACGCCTAAAACTAAAGCCATTGGAGAAATA
This sequence comes from Protopterus annectens, assembly GCF_019279795.1. Classification (NCBI taxonomy): domain Eukaryota; kingdom Metazoa; phylum Chordata; order Ceratodontiformes; family Protopteridae; genus Protopterus; species Protopterus annectens. The sequence continues at coordinate 302,532,447 of NC_056751.1, forward strand.
CACTAAGCTCCCAATAAAATCTAGCAGTCAGCTTAGAAATAACACTGTCATCCGCTAAATTAGTAGAAAATGTTCATTAAGTGACCATTTGTCGCATGCAGCGGGTTACAGAAGCCTGAAATTGAGAGAGGCAGTTTTGAGTCTTAATATGCGTTTTTAACTGAAAACATAGTGAATACTCAATTAATAAACACTGCTGGAGCTTTGCTTGCTTAGGAAGGAACTCCTGTGAGTCAATAACTGCCAAGGTCAGTAAAACGTGAGTGCAGATGCACAACAAAAGTCATGTACTCATGTACTTTATTATCAATTCATAATTTGCCAGATAGTAATGTTAACTGCAGGAGTCAGGCCTTGTTTTGTGTCTTGTAGTTCAGGACTCAAGTCATCTCATCCTTTTGCCTTCTCACAGTATCCTCTGGTTTCTTTCATCCTGATGGATTTTCTTATTATATTTCGATCAGTCAGTCCACCAAGGAAAGTGTTGGATGTTGGCTAGATGAAGTTTTACAATAGTGGCTGTCCTTTGAGGGGACCATGCATAAGGGCTCTCAGTATTCCTTGTGCTTTTTCCTTTGCTTGGACTGTCTATCTATTCTGCCTCAGCTATTGGAGTTTCCTGTAAGTTAGATAAGCATATACTTGTATCAGACAAATATATCTGTATATTATTTATTAATAGTGTAGGTGTCAAATGCTTATTGTTTTTTTCTCTGTCTGTTTTAACAAGATGCTTATTTGCTGTTGTTTGGAGGGGTGAACTGTTTGGCCCAGGATGGGTTGGCAGATTACATAACTTTGTGACTTCACAATCTGCAGTTACATACAGCCAGGACCACCCTTAGGAGAAATGGAACTCTGTGGTAGCCCCTTCCCCCCACTGCTGACAGGTTCCTCCCTTACACCACTTCCAGTGCCACCACCTTTTTTCCTCCAGCTTAGCCTGCCCATCATATCCAAGACAGATTTTTTTTCCATACACCGTTTTAGTATTGATTTTCTTCCTTTCGACACACTCTGACTGGCAAAGACTGTACTACAATAACTGTGGAAGAAATAATTGCATTAAGCTGGGGTCTGGGGAGCTGCTAGTCTGCCCAGAAGCCATGATATTCTACATGCTCTGAAGTACATTTTAGACCTTTTTCCAACCTTTTGATCTGATTATGGCCTGGACAAAAGTCATGAGTAAGGAAAGAAATTCAGTTTTCTTTTATTCTTTCAAGAAAAAAAACTTATGTGTGAGCTTTAATGTTCCATAACTCCCATTAAACCGGGGACACAGATGCTTGAGGATAAATAAATCCTGTCTTGGAATAGTAGCTGCTGTGGCCCTCTGCACACTCATAAATGTAGTCGCTTTGGTTTACCTCTGGTATTAGATTATGATGTATGTGAAAGAAGAAATGGCTGCAGTTATACATTCCAAACTGCAAACCCCTCTAATGTTAAACTGGGATGACAGTTAAAGAACAACTGGCCAGAGTAATCTACCCTCCTTTTTGCCTTGTATCTTGACTGTACAGTAATATACTTTAGAGAATCTGGTATTTGAGGTTATGTTTAGGGCACTAGCTAAAATAAGATATCTTTATCTGCTGATGTTACGGATGGATCCTGAATGGACTTGGATCATGTACATGGTATATTGGGTAAGTTCTTTTATAGGATTAGTACATTAAAGTCTGAGTGAGTCTTTTTTTAACTATACTGTAAGAATTGAGGTATATGCTAAGTATAATTTTCTAAGGAAGGACCAGAGCTGTAGCTAGCTCATTTAATTCCTGGTGCTGCTCAACTTTAAGTTCAGGATAAAAAAAAAAGAGGTCTAGGTCTGTTCTCCAGTCTGATGATCTTCGCCTCTCTCAGGAGCATCAGGTCCTATGTGTTCCACAACTCTCAACTGAGGAGCAAAAAGAAAAAAAAAAGCTGACTGTAGCATTCCGCTTGCTGCACTTGTAGCAAACAACATGTTACAACTTGTAGCACACATGAAGCATTGACGCAGGTGCTTTAGTGCTGACCACAAAAGCAGTATCAGAAATATTGCACTACTGACTAATAAGCATCTACTGATTGAACCCAAGACAGCTGCTGCCCCCCCCCCCCCACCTTACTCCACACTAGCTACACTTTTGGGAAGGTCATCAGATTTAAATGTCTGAATATATGGCTGAGTTGGTCGGCTGAAGCTGTAGTAGATTTAACTTCTGGAATGAAAAGGGATAAGACAGCAGCTCTTTAAATTGGACCTAGATCAAATGGGTCAGACTTAAAATATGTTTATTGCTTATTGCCAGAAGTCTTAATAATACATTGTGAGATCTCCATCCTTCCATCCACAACCCCCTTTTCCCATTTTTGCACATGGGATTGGGGTGTCACCTCAACACTGGCAATCATCTAGAACCAAGGTTTACACAGCTGGGTGGTTAGCCCTGCTATGGAGATCTCCATGTTATCCTGCAATTTGAATGCATCCATATCTGTGTTATAATAGACCTGGTTTCAGTGTAAAGACAGCAAGACCTCTTTACCAGCTTACAGCCCCTGTCATGCTTTCAAACTCACTGGACCCTATAGAGGGGAGTATCAGTATTTGTCAGAGACCCAGTTATCTCTAGACAGATTCCTTATGACCTACAAACAGAACTTACTGAATTTCAAATTATGCTAAACAAGATAAATTAAGTATTTATAACTTTCTATAGGTCACATTCTGTGCTGCTAGAATACCATGGAAAATTGCTAAATGTGCTTACTGAATTATCCATAAATATCTTTTCAATGGATGATTTCAAATATATTCTGATTAACTGGAGTACCTGTGCCACAGGGGCTGGTACACTCAAAGATGCCTACATTTAGCAAATGCTAACTCCATTGTACATGTACTCATGTAGTCCATTAGTGGTCAACATCATGTTAATCTTGTCCTCACTAGCATCACCCCTGCCTGCAGAACTTCTGTACCATCCTAAGGGAGCAGAACAGAATACTTACTTGTAGACCTTCATGGTGTCACTGGCTTTGACCTCCTGCTGTTGTTTCTGTTTCACTGAGACCATTACTTCCACTCCATTGTTCAAAATTTTCAGGTATTCTGCTTGATCCTTCCCCATGATCTTAACAGCAATTTAGAGAAAATGAAACGCTCTTTAAATATCTAGGTTGTGTGTGAGGCTGCAAAGAAGTCACAGAAATTAATTTCATATCTATTCCTTTTGTTATTTAGTCATAAATTTCTCAAAATGTATGACCATTCATATAACACAAAACATTTAAATGTAAATAAAAGCATTCCATAAACCCACGAGATCCTCGGCTTCAAATTTCCGTATCACTTTTAACATAGTTAATATATACAGTCACATTATTTTTAATGCACATGCATTTGAATCCTCTCAAAAATTACTACAGAACCTGCAGTCATAATAAACAGATGCCTAATTACGTATGGCACATAATGCAAGAGACAGCTGAGGGACTCAAACTAGGTTCTGTCAGATGAATTTTATGAACAGCTCATATTATTTCCTTTGTGCTGCATTGCCAGAAATTTTTATGTTGTAGTACAGAATTTTACTGAAAACTACAGAAACGTATAAGGTCTGAAAAACTGTGCCCTGCACCAACAGAGAATGATGTTATCTCAACACAGTAAGATAAAATACTTTGTTTGTGTCTTTCGGCTGGTCGCCACAGCGGAACTCCGGTCCGCTAATGATTGGCAGTAGAGTTTTCTGTGCTGGCTTGCCGGGCCTAACGCACAACCTTCAGTGAAAGAACGCCCGTTCACGCATGTTGCCACACAGAAGACGCTCTAACTGAGAATCGAACGGGCAACGTCTAACTGTGAGGCGACAACGCTACCGCAGCACCACCACCGCAGTAGTAAGATAAAATACTATTTATTCTTATTTGCACTGTTTTATTGTATAGGCATTCATCAGTCCATCTTACTAAAAGTGGGTCAAAGCCCAAAGTAAGCAGTTTCCTTATTATGTAATAATGAAGAATGGTATTAAATTAAGATAAAACCATATTGCCTATTCCTTTTTTTTTTTTGTTAAGACTTAAGAGGCCTCAAGTAAAAGAAAATTGTTTTAAAGACTTGCATATTCACAGGTGCGTAGCATTTGTATCAACATTGTAGCTTACTCAGAATTTGAAAAAAATGTTAATGCTGTTCATTGAAGGTTTGTGTACTCTCTCTTTGTGTCAGTCTGCTTTTTCTGCACTTAGGAGCAGTTTAACTTGTTTTCACTTGCAGCCTCCAGATATCTTTGCCCTCATGATCTGTGATTATTTTCTTTCTTGTAGTCTAATTTGCCTTTTGTGCATTGGTCATTTGGTAAACCAGTAGATTCCAGTAGGTACTGTAGCATACCATTCTTTCCAGCTTATTGAATAGTTGATATGTGTTTACTAGAAACATAATTTGTAATAACTTTTTTAGGGAAGCCGTTCCTTTTTTTTTTTTGGAAGATTTCCTGTCTATCCTTTGTGACTGTGCTTGAGCCAGAGCAAACAAAACAATTTTGATCTTTTTTTAAACTATCAACTATGCAGATGTCTAGTATCTTATACGTAGCTTTAAAGCTTCATAGATTGGGAAAGCACCTTACCAAACCTATTGTAAACAGGTTGAAATGTAACAGGCATTAAGGATTTGGTTTTCATTAATAGGATATCTCTAGGAATAAAGACTATTTTTGAAGGAGCTCTTAGGCGATTTTAAATATTACATCAAATGAAGGTTATTTTAGGAACCCAATTTATTATTGGAAGACTGAAGTAACATGCTTTAATCCATTTAGAGCAAGGAAGTCCATCATCTTAGTACATCATGGCATTTAGCTGTTGAAAATAGGACTGTGTCACTTAACAAAAGATTTACAATTTGTTATTAATTTCTTACAGCACCAAGATCTAGAAGGCTCAGTTCTGAGACTTTTCTCACAGCGACACTCCTGGGAATCGTCACTCTTCATAAGCTGTCAGCTACCATGATAGTGTAATGGAGTTGTTTTCGCCCAGCTTTATTCTTGTCAACACAAGTGATAACCTCAATGTTAGTGGATTCAGGGGAAAAAACATGAATGTAGTAGGAATGCCATTCATACCACTATAATGTAATGGGAACATTGTTGCTCCATTGATGCAAAACTATGAAAAATAGTTATGTCATAAGAGTGAGTTTCACATCCCAGAACAGTTAAATAAAAATAAAACTTCTCCCAACAGTAGCAATGGCAGACTTATTTCTGCATAGATAACCTCTTTCTAAAGTACAGCTGCTCTGAAAGCATGTGCTATAGTTTGTCTCAGCAGTGTACTGGTTACTCACTTAAGTTATTCTGTGCCGTCAGCTTTTGTGTTATGTTGCTATCAGTTTTTCATGAGGTATATTATTTCTTTCAAAAATATCCATCACTTTTGATACTGTTACCCTTACATAAAGTCAAACTATGTAGCATTCAGCATAAAACAACTTACCTTTTAGAACAAAAATGTGCTCTTTTATTTCTGGATATCCTTTTGATATGAAAAAAAGTTTTGCTGTAGCTTTTTTATCTTTTTAGCATTCATTGTTTTTTCACAGAATCTTCTGCAATTATAATAAAAACCATCCAGTTTGTGAACACCCTTCAAATAATATTTCATTCAACCCACAGATGTTACCCACATTCTTGGCAGGCCAAATAACACACTATGACAAAACACAATAGTGCTTAAATTCTGCAAATCATATGTTTTGCAAATTCTGATTGGAGGTCTACATTGATTTGCAACTACAGATGCTATGGTGACTACTCTAGCCTATAATTATTTACTCTCAAGCTTTCAGTTTTCAAGTGTGATAAGTCATTAAGAACTATTTTTTAAAGCTTTTCTTTAAGAATAATGCATATCACCATAAAAAAAAGAATTCTCCTCAGACCTGTTGATGACTGTTAGATATTCTTAGAGTGAAATGCAGTTGTTAGTACTTGACATGGAATTTTCTTTAAAACTACTAAGTACCTGTTTGTGACATCTTGCTGTCTTGTTACGTATAAAACTAACAAAGAGAAGCCAGCCTGTTATTGAGCTGGTCTTCATATACTCAACAACTGTTACCACTGGAGGTTCTGTTAGTTTAACTAGTCATAAGTGAAAGAAAATGTTACCACTGAAGGTTCTATTAGGGTTTAACCAGTCATAAGTGAAAGAAACAAGTGTTACCACTGAAGTTCTGTTAGAGTTTAACCACTCATAAGTGAAAGAAAATACTTAGTAGCTATACTGTTTGTCAGACTCTGTTTGAAAGCAACAGCTTTTCTGGATCAGTTTTAGACATTATTTTTTATCTTCTGTGATTTTATGTCAGGTAGACTTTCTTTAGGGCCTTGAATCAATTTACGTTTCTTATTTTTTTTCTAAATTCCACTGGTGCAGCGGTAGCGTTGTTGCCTCACAACAAGAGGTTCTCCCATTCGATTCTCGGCTGGAGTGCAGGGAGTGCCTTCTGTGTGGAGTCTGCATGTCCTCCCCGTGGTTGGGTGGGCGTTCGAAAGACAGGCATAAATGGGCATGCCTTCGTTGAAGGTTAAACGTCGAGATGGCACCTTGTTCGTGAAAATCTATTGCCAATCATTAGCGGACCAGAGTTTTGCTGTGACGACCCCTAACCAGGAAAAGCCGAAAGACAACAACATTTTTTTTTTCTATAATGCACCTATCTTTGAAGAGTAAGTTTTTGCATGTGGTGTATGTATTACAAGATGGATATATAGTGCATCGTCATCCCTTTTGGTAAAAACATTGCACCCATGAACTACCACATAGGTGGTAGTCTACTTAACACTGAAAGTGTGATAAGAGACCTTGGGACAGAGGTGGACAGTAGTCTCACTTTTGATAATCACATCGCCACAGTAGTCAGGAAATCCTTCTATGTGGCACACCTCATCACAAAAGGTTTCTCATCCAGGAAAAAAGAGGTCATTGTTCTCCTCTACTCATCACTCATTAGTCCCATTATAGAGTACAACGCCCCTTTTGGTATGTACCACACAAGACATCTACAACAACTGGAAAGGTCACAGAAATACCTCACAAAGAGGATTACTGGCCTCAAACAGATGCCCTCATGAACCGTCTCAAAAAACTCCAGCTTTACTCTGTCGCATATCGCCTACTCAGAGGCTATCTCTGCCTAACATACAAAGCTATGTCAAACCCAGAGCTGTTGGACATGCTCCACGTAAAGAAATCCCAATCCCTCCAAGCTACACGTTCTAGGGACCTAAACCTTGTCACCACAATAAACAGAACATGCTGGAGGGATAGATTGCTCTCCCAGAGACTTCCCATACTCTGGAACAAACTACCTAGCTATATCAAATAAAGCTCCTCATTAGCACTCTTCAAGAAAAATCTTGATGATTGGATGGGAGATAGGAGATACCCCGGGGATCACTTCTGTGGCTCTGCTTGACAGGGGCACAGGAAAATAATTTTCTTGGGTGGCAAAAGCCAGGATACCTTTTGGCTAGGCATATATAGGCCCTAGGGCCAATAGCCTAGTACCTACCTATGAACCCATATATATTTTTTTTCAGCATAAAGATTTTCTTCATAACCTTTTGCAGAATTTATACTAAATACATATTGCTTCTGTTAATGTCAGCCTGTAAATTTCATTCTAAGTTGTTTTCTTTCTGGATTCAACTAGTAGAACTTCTGGTAGATTTCAGTGTGAATTTCTGAATATGTAGCAACTTTTTTACATGAAGGAAATAAAATCTGCAAGGCATGCTTAACAGTAAACTTTTAATTTATCCATAGCATACAGAGATTTAGAAAAACGCATGGCATTTGTATTTAATGACAAATTATATATATTTTAAACATTATGGAATTAATATGCAATATAATGTTAGTGAAGAGAAAAATATATTACCTAAATAAAAAAAAAATATTTGATAAGTGTGAGAATACTGTGTGCCAAGATTACTCAATTTCTTTGGTCATTTTTTAGTTTTAAAAGCTAGAGAAACTAGATTTAAAACTGATCCGAGAAACTAAAGAAAAAAGCGAGAAAAGTGTTAGCACAGTTTAGGTCTAAGTATTTCGGTACTGCAGTTATTGTACGACTAAAATAATTATTCAAAAACGTCAATGAAATCCATTAAAAAAGAAAATAGAATTGAGGTGCCATGTTGTACATGAAGATGCCGTGCCACTTCCTTACTCATCACGTCGTACGTGAATGGTTCCAGTCCATGAGCTGTTGTGTTGTGACGTAAACACTGATGCTGATTGCTTAGATGCAACTAATGTCAATCCTTACTTGGAGCTTTGTCATTATTCACAAAAAGACTGCACCAGAGAACACATGCTATGATAGGAACTTTTTTTTGCATTTTAAAATAGTAAAATAAATGATGGCATTATACCAGATAAAACTGCTACATGGATTAATAGCTCACACTGGTCCCAGTGATATTTGAGCTGTGTTTTTAATGATTTTGTTATGGATTTACTAAGAAGCAAATGCTTCGCCAGATAGAAGACCAGATAATGATCATAGTCGACTCTCAGAGATTCATCCGCTCAAAAAGATGTTCTCTTTGATGACTGAGGAACCAGTATGCATGAGGAAGCAGCTGCGTATTTTGTGGCTTAAGTGGTGTGTGTGCGTGTGTGTGTGTGTGTGTGTGTGTGTGTGTGTGTGTGTGTGTGTGTGTGTGTATGCAAGAAAGTGATATACATAGGAGTCTGAACAAGAAACTCCACTTTTTACAAGCTCTCTTTGCCTTAGAGAATGCTGTCTGTGCAGTCACTGAGACATCATTTAAACTCGTATAGAGCACCCTATAGGCAGGGAATAAAACTAGAGTTGTCTTGATTTACATGAAAAATAAATATTCCTCATGGCCTGTCAAACGGGACGATGCACTTGAGCTTCTTCATATTTAAATCACCATAGGAAAAATCTAATACCACTTCCTTGCAAGCTATAAGCCCCCTATTTATCCCAGGATACCCATAATATGTATTTAAAATTAAATGAAACACTATCCAGCTGAATACCATATTCATTGGTGACTTTACTTACTCCACTGTTAACTAGGAATCATATACAGTACCAAGTATGCAGTCACAGAGATTCTTGGATTTTGTAAACAAAAACTCTTTGAACCAGATTGTAAATATGCCAGCCAGGGATGCAAGCACACTGGATGTGATCCCCATTAATATGGGAGAGCACTGCACACTCCCTAGTATAATGTCCTGTCTGTTGCTGTCAGACCACAAGTCAGTCTCCTTTGAAGTAAAAATAAAACCTGGAACCCCAGCTAACCCTGGAATGTTCAGGAACTACTCTAAGGTTAACTTCCTACTATTAAGTAATCATCTAGCAAAATTTCACACCTCCCTATAGCCTGAGAACACTGATGCCTTTGTGGAATTGTTCACAGAAACTCTATATGAGCATGTTAATAGCCGAATAGAGGCAGCTGAAGCAACCAGGAATAAGCACAAAACTAACTCAAAGTACAAGCCATCGTGATGTTTAACAGAAGGAAGAAAATCATGGCAGAATTAGGCAATATAGCACCTAGCAGGATAAAAGCACTCTCTTCAAACTAAACAAACCACTCGGAGGACAAATAAAGTATATAAAAGTAAAGTTTGAGGTAGACTCGGCCTCCCAGGCCAAGTAGAACCACAAAGCATTCATTAGCTATGTCTGCAACATCAAAGGTAATACACAGTTGTGTGCAGAGCTCATTGTTAATGGAGCCACCTATACTGAGCCAGAAGATGTAGCAAACCTACTGGCAGAGAAATTCATCTCTAACTTTACTGCCCCCCTCCCACCCACCCTTCAGGAAATACCATAAAATATAACTCTCCCTACTATCACAAAGAAACAGGTACTTAATGCTCTCTCTAAGGCCAAGAACACTGCATCAGTGGGCCCCCAGCAATATCCCAGGCTGCCTTCCAGATAGCATTAAACATCACCCATCTGGCTGTCTGGAATCAATATTTAACAATAACCTCCAAACAGATTTTGTACTTCATGACTAGAGAACAGAATACCATCATCCCTCTGCACAAAAGCTGTCCATCTACAGACCCATAGATCTCATTAGTCTTGTATGCAAAGCGGTTTAAAGAATTATTATGGAAATGATCAGTAATGACATAGGAAACCTCCTGATGCTGGATCCAACCCAGCATGGTTTTGCAAGGGCAGATCATGCTTTTCAACCGAGCTGACTACTTTGAGAAGGTCAGAAAAGCAATTGATAAGGGTAAAGTGATTCACACTCCCCTACATTGACCTGGCCAAGGGATTTGGCACAGTACCTCACTCAGTCAGGCATTGCTAAAAAAACGCAAAAAGTTATGTATAAACCCTTACATAACTCGGTAGATAGTCAGCTGGCTCACAGTTAGGACCCATGAAGTTAGAAGTGGGGAGTCCACCTCTACAAAGAGACCAGTCACCAGCAGATACTTCCAGGAATCAGTCCTGGGACTGCTTTTTTGGGATCTACTTTTAATTCAAGGACTCTGGCTGACCAAATTTGCAGACGATTGCAAATTAGGAACAGTCATAGAATTCCCCACCACTATTAATGTTCCCAACAAGGGCTGACACAGATAAATAACTGGTGTAAGTGCCAGGGACTAAAACTAAATGATAAGAAATGCGTTATGGTATCCTTTGGGATGGCAGCCACCCCTGGTAACTATCATATTGACACACACCCCTAAGAGGTACCCATTAGTCAGGGACTTGGGGAGACGTAGACAGTAATCTAGCCTTTGACCATCATATGTCTGTGGTAGTGAGAAAATCATTCTGTGCTGTGCAACTAATAAACAAAGGTATGGCATCTATGACCAAGGTCATTGTTCCATTGTATTCGGCATTCATCAGACCTGTCATTGAGTGTAGTGCCCCCGTTTGATATGTACCCAACCAGGTACATCCAGCAATTGGAATGTTCACAGGGGTTCCTCACTGAAAGAATACATGGCATAAGTAACATGTTCTATGCAGACTGCCTCAAAGCCATATCCCTATATTTTGTTTCCTACAGGCTTTTGTGGGAAGATGTATGCTTGGTATACAAGGCATTGTCAGACCCCACTCTGATGAACCTGCATATCCACAAAACAAAAAGTACCAGAATTACCTGTTCTAAAGACTTAAACCTTGCCTGTGATATGAATAGGACCTGTTGGAGAGACAGGTATGTATCCTACCCCTTGTTCTCATTGTAAGTGACTTGCTTCAGTGTAAGGCCTATCTATACATAGGCTTACACCAGGAGACAGATTCTAAAAGGCCTGCTCTTAGTGTGAATGATCACTTACACTGAGAGCAAGTCTTTTGGAATTGGGCCCAGTGTGTTTTTCATTCTAGTTGTCAAATTCAGAAAATATCAACTTATTTAACAAAAAAGTTGCATTTTTTTGCCATCTTAAATGCTACAGTCAAAAAGAAAAAAACTTAAAACCTGAAGAGTGATATCTGCCCATTTAGGATACACATTTTTGGATTGGCATTAGTATGTTTAGGTCTTGCAGTGTGCTTTTATATGGCTGAGCATCCAGGGGTCCCTTTACAATAGTTTTGGAAGAAATGGTCAGATATTGATTTTGGTAGGTAAGGTCAAAATGAACATTAGAAGTTAATCAATTGCAGCATTTGCAAAGTGTTAGGTGCAAAAAATATAAGTTCTGTTTAGACCTGTAGATATAAAAGAATAAAAGTTGTTAGAAACCAGTAGTGTTGTGAGTTCAGACTTGAAAAGTATATGTATTTCTCTCTAAAGGTGAGATAGTCATTCATGTTAAATGTTGTGCTGTAAAACAGCATTTTTTTTTGTTATTATTAAAATTCATGGTGTAGCTTTTTTTTGTTATTATTAAAATTCATGGTGTAGCTGTTTCTTTTCCTTTAAAGCCAAGAGAATAGTGCGATGATTTTTTATGAATAAGTTTCTTAATGTCATTCACTGCAAACTTCAGATAAATATGTCAAATGTTTTTGTATGTATAGCTGCATATTTTATAGGGTTCATAATATCCTAAAACAGTGGCCTTGATTCCAAAAGACTCGCTGTCGGTTAAGTGACCACTTTCACTGAGACTAAGCCAAGGCCATGTTCAGTCATATCCATATGTGTCTTATCCATTTCTTCTATATCCTCAAAAAATTACTTTACACAACCCATCCCATAATCTCACCACTCTTTTTCCATTAAAAAAAAACACGTTCTGTAGTTTTTTTTCTTCCTGACAAAAACATATTCTTTTTATATGGCATATTCCCTTTCACTTGTAGTTTATTTCTTACCAGACTCCATAAAAAGTCCTGGAATTCTTTCTTAATTTTATAGTTATATTTTTCTTCTGGTAAGTTTTCCAATGAATTCACATAATAGTATTTTATCATTATGTTTTTATGCCATACATTTCTCTCTTTTTTTCTGTCTCATCTATCTTTATCTTCCATACACTTATTTTTTTGGTAATTTTCCATTTCTTCATTTATTACATTCTCTGTTTTATGTTTCTTTATTATTTCCCAAAATATCTCATATTTACATTTAAATATCATTACTACTAATCTCTCATCCTATTTATTTAGCCACTTTAGTACTTTATATAAATTTAAAGAAGCAGCAAATTCCACTGGATGTATTAGTCCTTGCCCTCATTCATCTTTATTCATATACAAGACCCCTGTTTTTACTGGATTCAATCTGGAAACCCATAACAATGAAAATATTACTTGCAATAACTCTTTTTATTGTCTAGGAGTCATAAATACACTATATAAATATGCTATCTTTCCCATTAATATCGATTTTATCAAGCAAACTTTTTTCCTAAATGATAACTTGTATGTTTTCAATAACAAAAAACAGATTTCCCTTAATTCTTGTATTAGGTTTTTTCCTATGAAATTCTGTTTGCCTCTTTATTACCATTTTTTTCCTAACACCAAAACATTTTTCATTGAAATTTATATCCCACCTATCTTTACCACATCACCCAATCTTTTATTTTTATTTAATATCATGCTTATTTCCGTTAACATTCAACTAAAGAAAGTATTATGTTTTTATCACAATTTCCGAATATGTCAACAGAACTGGAATCTCTACCCCCTTCTATATTACATATCTAGCATTCATTTTAAAATATGCCTTACTCACTATCATATTCATTATTAAAGCAAAAAAATATACAACTCATTGGGCACCCTTGTCTTACACCTTTCCTCATCTCTATTTCTGTACTTAACCAGCCATTTACTAGGACTCTTACTTTATTTCTGCTACATGGTGGCATACAGACTTTCTCAATTTTGTTACTTAAATTATATTTCCCGAGAAGTGTAATGTTTTATTAGTACCTAAATTATATTTCCCAAGAAGTGTAATGTTTTATTGCTACCTAAATTATATTTCCCAAGAAGTGTAATGTTTTATTGTTACATAAATTATATTTCCCAAGAAGTATCATGTTTTATTGTAGCAAAAGCCTTATTAATGTCCCGTCATAAGTTTCACATTCTCTATTCTATTTATAATGTCATCCACAATTTCTCTCGCAATCATTAGTAATTCCTGCCATCCCTTTCCTTTTATACTGTATAAACTTTATTCTATTGCATTTACCATTTTCAAAATGTTTAGAAAATATTCCCTTTACCAATCCACAAAATTTGTATACATATCATACCCAATACCATCCAGGCCTGCAGCCGAGCATATATTCACCTGTCCAAGCACTTTGTCCAACTCATATAAAATAATCTCATTTTAAAATCCTTTGTTTACTTGCTATGAAAATTTTTAACTTTCCAAAACTTTCTTTTGACAATTTCTTGTACTGTTATTTGGCTTCTTCTGGATGTGTAGATATAAAACAGATATAGAAGCATGTATCTATTATATCATTTTATGGATGCATATATGTATACACACACACATGCATATATATATTTGTATATATATATATATATATATATATATATATATATATATATATATATATATATATATATATATATATATGTATATATATATGTCTGCCATTTAGAAGAGTGAGGGCACAGCTGAACAAATGTTTTCAACTGTGTCCCATCATATCAGATGTTTTTCATAGGTTCATATATGTATACTAGGCTAATGACTATGGGGGAGGGTCTTTTTAAGCCTAGCCATGCATCCCAAATGTATTTGAGAAGTTTAGGTACCTTAAGATTATTTTAGGGGTATATGTAGGTTAGGGATTGGGTGGTCAAGCATTTACAGGATGCCTCTGTCTGTTAAGGACACGTGCTAGGCCAGGGGTAAATTTCTTATTTCCCATCCACTGGTCCAAGCTACAGCTGAATTCGGTTAGAGACAAACTCTGGTTCACATGGATGAGAAGCCTGCTCCAGAGAGGGGGGTAGTCTCTGAGATGCATACCTGTCCCTCCAATATGTCTTATTTATGTTGTATACACCAAAACAGACTCAGAAGAAAGAAACACAAGCAAATAATCCAAAACAGGAATCCAGGCACCTCGAAGCTGGAAATAGTGCAGTAATCCAAGTTATAGTTTAAAAACCTTTTAATATGAGCGCTTTCGTTCACATAAATAAAAGGAACTTCTTCAGACAAATAAAAGGCATTCAAAAGAACATTTAAATACATTTCCCGATTCATGACATCGCAAACCCACCCAAAAAGTCATGTGATTATCAAGTCATATGATCAAAAAATTCACATGATTCATTCACAAAGATATTATTCTTATTTGATATAAAAATGTGTGTGTGTGTGTGTGTGTGTGTGTGTGTGTGTGTGTGTGTGTGTGTGTGTGTGTGTATATATATATATATATATATATATATATATATATATATATATATATGTAAATATGTCAATATATTAACACATAAACAGGAATAAGCACCATACATTTTGGTGTTCTTATTCCATATTTATCTTAAAAGTGACTTTAATTTTAAAATACATTTCAAGGAGCATGTGTCTGCTTCTATGTGGGGAAAACAGAGCGACACTTTAAACAAAGAATTTATGAACATCAATATAGCATAAATAAACAGAATGCTAAGAACACTTTGGCTAGACACGTAATGAATTAACCAAGTCACCAGTTTAAATATTTAGTAATTGAGCAAGTAGTATCAACTATAGGGGGGTCCATGGACTTTGAGATTAGAGGAGCATGAGCTTTTGTGGCAATTAAGGCTCAATGCACACTCATATCCTGGACTAAATGATTATTGCTCCTTGAAATGTATTTTAAAATTAAAGTCACTTGTACAGAAATGTATTTAAATGTTCTTTTGAATGCCTTTTATTTGTCTGAAGAAGAAGTTAATTTTATTTATGTGAACGAAAGCGCTCATATTAAAAGGTTTTTAAACTATAACTTGGATTATTGGATTATTTCCAGCTTCGAGGTGCCTGGATTCCTGTTTTGGATTATTTGCATATTTATGTTGTATGCAAGGTGTAAGTCCCTAGATTGCATTATTCCAATGCTGTTTGTTTTGTAGATATGCAGAAGGTCCATCAGTGTAGAATCCAAGAATACCTTATTTGCTAGGCATAGATCACCCCTCATTAGTCTGTAAGAGACTGAGTACAGGGATAGAGTTTTGTGGTGATCCACTCAGAGCATGTTTTTTACTCCCTGTATCCTTTTGGTGAGGAACCTCTGTAGGCGTTCCAGTTGTTGCATGTGTCTAGTCCGGGGGGGGGGGGGTTGTACTCATTGACGGGTCTGATGAGGGCCAAATGCAGTAGCATAATGACTTCCTTATACCTAGATACCAAATCCTTGCTTATAAGTTGCAGAACGTAGAATAATTTCCCTTTTACATAGACACATGATGATTGAAGGCCAGGTTGCTGTCTAGATGCATCCAGAAATCCCTGACTACTGGGTCTACCCTTAGGGTTGTGTTATCAGTGACATTGTTTCCAGGGGTAGCAGACTTCCCAAGTGATGCATTTATGCATTTCTTGACATTGAGCTTTAAATGCCAGTGACTTGTCTGAGTCAGACCTTTTTGAAGGATATTTATTTCTTGGAGGGATTCTTTGACTGCACATGGTTCGTGTACCTAAAAGCAGATGGTAAGCAGTTGTGTGTATGGATTTTCTGCAGAAATAGACAAGAATGCAGAGGTTTTCAGCAAGGTCATTTGTGCATATACAAGGTACAAGAAATCTATAATGACAAAGCTAACGAGGATGACATGGTGGATGAAACACTTGGGAGAGGGGTAGAGCAGGCTGTCAGCACTTGAAATATCCATCTGCATACCACAAAATCCAGAGAAATGTGCAGGCTACTTAAAACAATTGTGTGTACTGTATGTACTTGGACAATGAAAATAGTTTGTTTAGCTCATACTAGAGAAGAAGGAAAAATATGAAGAAAAGTATTTTCAGAATTGCTAAGAGATTGATTGGAAATGGGTGGAAAACAAACTGACACACTTTAGGTGGTGTACTTAATAGAAAAGGGAGTGATAAGGGACAGTGGTAGGTAAAGTATGTGAGACTGCATGATGGAGTTTCCAGGAAGTGCTCTCCAGTATACATAGTAAGAGATGGCATTTGGTCTCTGAAACTGACAGAGGCATTTGGGCAGGATGGAATTTTCCTCTTGGTTGTTCTGCAGGATACATCCAAGTGTGCTTCGTCTGGATTTCATTTTTAAGTAACTCGTCTAAGATTGGTAGTGAAGATCAATGTTACCATTTTTTTCCTTCCTTTTATTTTTGACCCCCCAACCACACTGCTAAACATCAACCCAAATCTCTATATATCTGTGCAGGGGGAGGGTTTTCTTATAAATAGCCTGTCTTACAGTCTGCCTTTAATGATGTTAGTGTATGAATGGTTTATTTTGCATAGCTGCAGATATTTGTTTGCTCCTGTAAGCTTTGCTGCTATGTGGATTTCGTTCTTCATCCTTTGCCAGCAGCTGTATTATGGCAGGTAGCCTGTTGCCTTCAGGTAAGCTGCCTGGTACCATACAGTGTCATTCCCCTGGCTGATGCTTTGTTTGTTGCTAAACCCAGGCCACAAACATGACAAATAGGAACTTTCCTCTCTTGATGGTAGGGCATCCCAAATGCTTTCACATATGTTGTTGTTGTTTAAATTCTGCCTGTTGATAAGTGCTAAGGAAGGATTTGCAGGAGTTTCATCTTCTCATGTGTGTTATCTGCATGACAGTGAAAAGGATTGTTCTCCAGAGCTCTACACATACCATTTAGCTGGCCAAAATTTCACAGAATTTCATGACTTGTGGCTCATATTTTTCGTCTGCCCCTCATTAAATTTGTTGTGTTTTGGCAAATCATTAAAGATTGTAGTTACTAAATAGTAACAGATTTTTGAGTTTCAGAATTCATATAATTCTGAAAATGAATGCTAATGCAAAACTTGTTGTTGTAGTAAGTTTATAAGAGGAATATATAAAATGTCCATGATTTGGGGACTTTTTCTGCCCATTAGTTTTGGCTTTGTCCCAAATTCTTGTGCTAAGTGGTTGGGCTCCAGAGCTGGATAGTTGTCTCCTTGAAATTCTTGATTGTAGCTGTCACAGGCCTGTTGTTCAGTTCTGCTAAAAAAAGTGTTGGTATTGCTTTCATATTACCCTAGCTTTGTTTTTAGCAGGTTGTTCTTGAGTACTGAGTCAGATAGTGAGATAGTCTAAGTTTCAGAGTGACCTGAGACAAAGTACTGTTTGGCAGCACTCTGTCTTTTTCAATAAGTATATTTACCATATTCAACTCACTGAGACTATCATATGCTGACTGCTCACAAACTGGGGAAAAAACAGCACACTGAAGGATGAGAAAATAAATGGATAATTGTTCTAGCAGCATCAGCAGGATTTTGTCACAAAGGCCATATCAGATGATGTACAGAAAACACTTTATGTCTTTAGTTAAAAAAAGAATAATTATCACCAAATGTTAAATGTGTTCCCAAAATAGATTGCCTTTTCAATTCCAGACAGAGACTATATTGTGTCTATTCTTACTTAATGTTCATAATCACATCAACATACGTGTAATGTCCTTTGTCTTTATTCAGACCTTATTTAGTCATTGCATTAGTTACAGAATGATTTGTAACTGTATTCAGGTGTACCATTGTTTGGGAATATAAGCTCTGTTTTGTGTTCTTTACATAAAATAATTATGTAAGATTTCTACTACTGTGTCAAAAGTAAGTGATATTATAGTTATCTGTTTTATTAAAAAACATCTCTACTTCATAGAAGGATGAATAATTTCCTTATTAGTAATTATGCATTTGTATGTACTGGCGATACCACATTTATGGTTCTTTGATAAACTATAATGAGTATTTTTGTCATACCTCTCTGTATTGTCTAGTGCATTTTTATGACTGTTAAAACATGTAAAGGTTACTGAGTACAATACATGTCATCATTTGCCTTGTTTTTAAGTGTGCTGTGTTTAGTTTGTTTTTTGTTTTTATAGTAAGCTAGACAGATTTTATAGGTCAGTTTCCTGCTGTCACCTGTACTGACTTGCACTCAAATATGAACTAGCTTATAGTGCTACATGTTTTCACGTCTTGATCACTTCCCAAATAGTCGATTGCAGATGCTGTTTATTCTTGGCTCATTGGAAAGAATTTCACCTTTTTCAGCTGGCTGAGAATTCCTCAGTGTACGTTGGATGGCTCACATTAAGTCTGATGTATAAATTTATAATTTTTATTATTTAGTGTTGCAGAAAATCTCATTATAAGCCTTTAGCAGCAGCATAGTGGGATAAAACTCTGATTCTGGCCCATAGTGGTTAGGGTACTTGATGTCACATACATGAAGGATGGACATGCCCACCTTGTAAGGGGGCACATGTGTGTTGGTTGATTTTACTAGAGGAGAATGAGGAAACACCCACGAACTGTCTGCTGTTGATGGGGTACTGCAGCTCTTCTGACATGGACTCCATGTGTAAGTGCGGGATAGTGCAGTGCAAAGTCCCTTCCTTGGGTTGCCACTGGGAGTGTTCAAAGGGGTAGATCAAAAATGTGACATTACTGAACCACCCCAATGGCTGTCTGTATGACGGCAGCCGATCCCTGCTCTTGGTGATTGGCTGAGAGAAGGCTGATGATAAGCAGGAAGTGGAGGCAAAAGAGAGCGATACAGAGAGGAAAAGGAAATCTCCTTACAGAATATAGGTGACAGTGGCTTATGTTAGACAAGTCAAATATTTAAAAGATTTGTGTTCAAGTTTGAATTCACAAAAAATTTTGTATCCATTTCACACTGTCTTCAGTCAAATGCACCAATGGAAAAAAAAACTGTCTAAATAGTAAACAATCTTATGATAAAAGTTGTAATGGTTGCCTTCTTGCAGTTTTGAAATATAAAAACATTGTTTTGCAGGGATTCCGTCTATCACTGGAGTAGTTGAAAAGCAAATTACCTACTTTCAATTACATTGTCCAAAACCTGAAGTTCAGCTTGTTGGTAAAAGAGTTTAACCATGGTAAAAGTGTGACATTGTACAGTAGAAATTGCAAACACTTGTAAATGGCAATAAAGTTTCAGAAAGATGCAAAATTACAGCCAGTAATTTTGTAAAAAAAAATTCTGCAGATGTAAAAGACCATTATATTTCCAGACAGATGCATGGACTGTTCCAAAACTGAAAAATGATTCAAAATATTAAAAGTTTCCTTTATTTAAAATATCTGAAGTATGGTGATAATGTGATTTTGGTATATGTAGGCCGATAGTCTACTGTTAATGTTAATTTATTATGACCAATGTAATATACTGCATGGTAATTCACAAGTATATAGAGCAGATATATGTCTGTTACTTTAAAAAAGAGTGATGCAATTAACAGGGTATGTAGCCTTAATGCCACACTGGTTTGCATATCATTTGATGCACCCTTGTTACTATAGAAACTTAGCTGGAATATAGATTTCATGGAGTACAGATTATGAGTACTATCTCTGTGCTGTTTATTAGGCCTCTTGACATGTTAGTCCATCAGGATCAGTTTAATGACCTACCATTACCCACATAGTTTGGGCCCAAAAGACACAACAGATCTCCATGATGCTTACTTTGTGTTAAGTGTTCTTGTCCTGCATGGATCTGCTCGATATCAGAGTGCAGAGAATTAAATATGACAGTGCAGTAGATTGCTGTCTATCAACACAAAATAAGTTAAAAACAAGAGTAAGCTTAGAAAAGAGAAAACCTCGTTCTCCACATTCACTGCCTCCCAAAATCACAAATATTTAGGATATACTTTTCATAAAGACTACCAGATTCTATCTAAGCATCACAGTATTGCTTCTGATACCAACATGCAGTTATGATGCTCTTTGTAGCACCATTGCACCTAATACCATTTTAAGCATCACAGTATTGCCTCTGATATCAACATGCAGTTGTAATGCTCTTTGTAGCACCATTGCACCTAATACCATTTTAAGCATCACAGTATTGCCTCTGATATCAACATGCAGTTATAATGCTCTTTGTAGCACCATTGCACCTAATACCATTTTAAGCATCACAGTATTGCTTCTGATACCAACATGCAGTTGTAATGCTCTTTGTAGCACCATTGCACCTAATACCATTTGCCTTGTTTCCTAGCTGCAGTCCTAAATACACTTCCTTAGGTCATCTCAGGATCTGCTCCCCTGAAAAAAAAATTCAGGGGAGCACAAGCACTGCTAACTTTATTTGTACAACATCCATAAACTCTCATCCCTTCTCAACAGCCTCCTTACCACGCTATCCAAAAGATGTTCTTAATGTAATAATGACTAATGTGACCACATGTACACCAAAATGTTATCCACCTGAAGTTCTGCCTTGTTACACATGGAGCTGCTTGCTTTTAAGCTTTCAGTTTTATCTTACATCTCATTAATGTCAGCCTACGATTTTGTACATATTGAAACTTTTTGTCATAGCACCTTTGTCAGGTTTGAGTTTCTTTACATTATTTTCTCATAGTATTTTGTTAATCCCCTTTTCTCTCTTTCTCTTTTGATTGCCTAACACTATATTCTGTTTACTGTCACTCCTAATTGTATGTGCTGTTAATGTCTTTAACTGTGTGTCTTTGCATACAGACTTGTTAGCAGTTTTGCACCCAATAACTGCACCTCAGATATGCACACTCGTTTGTTTGTGCTAGACTTTTGTGTATTATATACTGTTGCTTTTCTCATTTGTATTATTTGTGTATTATCAAACTGAATTCTGTTTGAACTGCTCACTCAGTTTGCTTCGTGGTTATATAATCCTTTCCATTGTTAAGTGTTTAACTCTACTTATCTCTATATACATGTATAACTTGGTCACACCTGAAAAGGGATTGCTTTGCTAAAATCCACTTATCTGCTGAAAATTAAATGAAATAATCGCTGTCATAGTTTCAAGCAGTTGAATGTATGTGTGTAAATATTCTGTCTATAGAAGTTTCATGTATGCTTTTTATTGCTTTTAATGCTCACAGGGAATTGCCAGACATAATCCTTGCCATCTGATAACATTTGTTAATTTAAATAATTTTTATTGTTTCCTTTATGAAGCATAAAGTAAGTTGTGTTTAGTGCACTCAGACCCTTGTTGATGACAAATTTACCCTATGTAATTGTCTTGCATTTCTCAAAGAACATCCCTTCTGTCTCCATGTGTGTCATGCAGTCTGCCCCCCTATATATTATATATGTATATATATATATATATATATATATATATATATATATATGTGTGTGTGTGTAAGTATGTGTGATTGTATCATTGAGAACTCAGAGAGAATTGAAAAATACTGACTTACCACTAAGAGTGAATCACAAAAGCCTGAATATTTCTCTGTCCCTAAAAAAAAAAAAAAAAAAAAAAAATATATATATATATATCAGTACACCCCCACTACAATATCAAGATCAGGTGTGCTTTTGTTGGAGGTATTGTTAGGGAGAGGGGTTTTAGTAATGTAATATGTGGGGTTATGGTTAGGATTAGCACTTATGAGTAAGGTGGCAGCGTGGCTTTGTTGCTTTGCCATATACCTCAAATGGTGCTAACAGCAATGCATGTGTGCTTTCCTGGTTTAGTGTGTCACTGAGCTGCATTATTGTTACATTGTAGCACTGTGGCATAGTTACAGGTATGGGTTTTCACCACTGTGAACCTGTACCTCAGTGTCACAGACGGTCTTCATTCAAAACATTTATTTGGAAAATGTGCTTGAAGTGCCCATTGAAGCAGTGGATAAAAGTTCAACAAGCAGGTTTTGGTGTGTTCTTAAATTTAAACATGCTGTACACGTAAAGTATCATCATTTGCAACTCTTGTTTTATTCTTTCATATGTGATTATAGCACACCTTTTGTAATATGGTGAAGTAACTCCATTAAGATGATCATTGACTTTAAGAAAAGTACTCCGATATGTTTTATTTGAAGTGGCTGCCCAGTTTTTCATTCACCTTCTTGAGCATTTGTGATTTTACTGAATTGCACATATGAAGCTTTTATCAGTTGCCAGTACATGTCAGTATTGTTATTTTGGTCCTGCATTAAATTTATGGAGTAGTAATGTTATTATTGTCAAGTACCATTACTGCTGATGCCGAAGTAATGATAGAAATTCAGAGAGGCAGACTGTACATTTTTATTGGAATTCTGCTTAAACATGATGTTCTTTTGTTTTTTTCAATGTTTCTGGGTAATTTAAAGATGCAGTCATTAGTATACCCTCTGCCTAACTGACCAAGGGAAATAATTATTTCTCTTGCCTTGATTTTAATGGTCTCATTTTAATAACCACAGTACTACTCTAGTCTGTTCTTTTTTGTCTTATTTTTTCTATTCTATTCTTTTCATTTGTTATTCTATTGTGTTGTATTCTAGTCTATTATCAATTAATTAAACTGACATGTTTTGTAGTAATTTCATTCAAAAATAGACCTCAAAATCTGCTGTATGGAAGTTGTTATATACCCAATAAAGCATAGCTTACAGTAATTTAACACTGGTCATGGTCGGTAATTAACTGTTTTAATTTTCAGATGGATATTTAATTAGACATGCAAACTTAAGCTTCATGCTATTTTTCTGACACTGTAACTGAACTGACTGAAAACTTAATCACTGAAAGTCGGTATAGCATAGGATGGGCTAATTTTGTAACTCACTGAAAGGTATGATGGTTTTACAAGTGGCTGTTAGAGCTGATGCTATGCTTGTTAAGGCTTATAGATGTTTAAAAGGCAGAAAATATTAAATAAATGCATATGCATTTACGTTGAGGTTTTATGTTCAAAGAATATTTACTTTTACCAACATGCAGGTAATTTAGACAAGGTCTAAATCATGTAGCACAGTTGCCAGTTTCAACACAGTCTTGTAATACTTTATAAGCACTTTGGAATAAATTGATATGTTTGTGGACAGGTAAAATAAACTAGGTGTTGCCTCCTACAAGAGTTGCATAAAGAAGTAAGATCCTTGCACCCCTACATGGAGGGCTGTGACTACACAGACCACTTATATATTCTTCGACGTTGCAAAGCCTTGAATAATAAGAGATATATGATTTCCACTGAAAACCAAGTGCTTCCTTTGCTACAAAGGTTGTAGCCTCAAAGTTCAAATATGTATATAGTGTGTGTGGGGAGATGGTGGTACAGGTGGGAATCTAACCCAGCAAAATAACTTTTATAAGTAACTTAAATGACATATTGTTTTTATAATGTTTTCAATCCATGTCTCACATTAAACTTTCCAATCACGTCTTAATTTCCTCTGTAATTTCAGTAAGTTTTGCCTGTAGTGATCCAAAAATATATGGAACAGATCCGTCTTGTAAGGTGAAGGCCTAGGTTCTTAAATATAGTATTAAGATAAGCAAAAAGTTGAGTGGGGTGCAGGGGTGTAAGGTCTGTCAGTTTATGCATTAGCTTTTAGTATTCTGCAGTGGCTGAGAAGAAAGAAAGAAAGAGCTGGATTTAGCTTGTAGTTGAAGTTCAGTGAAGGGAGGAGAGCAGTTAGAACAAAATGAAAGATAAAGCTGTTCATGGAGTGGGGGGAGCCTAGATGTGGAAGTAATGCAGTCTTGTATTGACATTTTCAGGAGGGAATAGAAAATGTACTGTTATGGGAGGTGCAAAGGATGACAAGACTCTTAAAGATTGCTAAAGTGATGGAGCATGAGAGGCTGTGAAAGTAAGTCAGAGGATCTGAACCAGGGAGTTGGAGTAGTAATCAGGGTGGTGTGGATACAAGATGCTAACATGGTTTGTGAATAAAGTTTATTCCAAGCTAGGGCTGGGACATAGCTGAACAGTTGTTGCCCCATTTTGCTTTTGGGTTTGTAGATTTGTAGGAGGTTTTGGTCAGACCTGTGAAGAGACCTTGGAGAGGTATAGAGGGAGATATGAGAAGCAATGTCAGGGCAGGAGGTAGGCTGGTACAGTAAGGTATGTATGATCTGAAGTTAGGTTAGAAGTAATTGGTGAGGGAATTGTAGTCTTTTTGAGGGCAAGACAGTGGTGAGTGTGGTTGGATTGACCTGTGACAAATTTGGCAGTTTTGTTATATGTAGATTTGAGTTTTGTTAGGAGGGAGGTCTGAATGCTGGTGAGAATTTGAGACCCATACATTAAGCTAGGAAGTAGGTAAGCATGAGACAGGGAGATTTTAGATTTGGAGGTGAGGAATTTTTGTTGCGATACAGAAGTCCTAATTTTTTCTGGGTTTTCGTAAAATTATTGGAGTCATGCAGATCAAATTTAAGTTGGTTGTTTATGATGATTTGCAGAAGCTTAGTGTGAGACTCGACAGAGATAAGTGTATTGTTGCTTGACATGGTAAAGAAGGAGGATTTAAGATGGTTCATAGTTTTGAGGGTGAAAAACAGGAGTTTAGTTTTTTTGTGTTTGTATTTGGATTCAAGTGATTATTGGAGGGCCAGTTTTCAATTGACAAAAAAGATTTTTAAGTGAGAGTTTTTGGTCAGAGAATGAGTCTGCAGAGGTGATGACTGTGGAGTCATCTGCATATTGCACAAGAAATGACAGAGGGCAGGATGTGTTTAATTGGTTGGTAAATATGTTAAACAGTAGAGGGCCAAGAATAGATCCCTGAGGTGCCCTCGTCTTGATTGGAAGGTAAGAAGATGTAGTAGACAGCCATTTGACTGATTGTCTGATTGTAGTCAATCTGAGATCTAGCTAGTAAACCAGGAAATAGGTGATATAGAGAGGCTGAGTTCGGAGAGTTTAGTGAGCTGAGGTGGGTGTAATACAGTGATGAAAGCTTTAGATAAGTCAAGGAATAGGGATGAGATGAGTTTGTTACTGTCTCGAGCTAGTGATATAGTATTCAGGAAGGATAAAAGGGCAGTGGACATGCTATGTTTGGGCGAAAGCTGTGTTGAGTGGGTGTGAGCAAGTTATTCTGTATAAGGTAGTGGAGGTGTTGTTTGTGGACACATTTCTCTAAGATTTTGGAAAGAGGAGAAATAATAGTGATGGGCCTGAAGTTGGTGATTTCTGAGGAATTGCTTCTGTTGTGAACAGGTATTGTGTAGAATTTTTCCAGATTGAGGGGGCTTTGGATTTTGCTATAGAGCAGTTGATGAGAATGGAGATGGGGTAAGCAATTGAATTTCCTGCCCTCTGAAGGAATGGTGGTGGGAGATCATCCACAGAGGGAGAGCAGCATTTTAGATGGCTGAGCAATGATTTCATGTAGTTGATTAAGACAGTTTTCAGAGAGAAGGCCTGAGTGGAATAGTGGGATGAAGGTGGGCCGGGGTAATATTAACATTGGTAGTGGAGTTAGTTTGGAGAGAGTGTTTGCTGAAGGTTTCAATAAAGTAGGTGTTAAAGTCAGATGCTGTTTCTTGAGGAGAGTTGTTGGGACATGGAATGGGGGCAGAAGGGTTACCTGGGCACAGGATTTGGTTGATGGACTACCAAAATTTCTTTAGGTTAGTTGAGAGTGAGGGGGGAGGATTATTGTAGAAGTTTTTCTTACCACTAATGATTTTTTTATTTTTATGAGGTTGCTTAGCTCTTTGTATTTTTGGGGATGGGAGGGGAGTTTTGTTTTACACCAGACTTTAAAACAAAACAGCCCTTGCAAGTACGGCAACTGCACGGCCCCAAAAATGGAAATCCAAGCTCAAAAACAAAGGCCCAGCAGACTGTGGTGTAACAATTGCTTTATTACAACATGTATACATGAAACTCTGTCAGACTGGTTTTGGCTGAAAAAACACTTAGCCTTCATCAGTGTAACACATAGATCAAAATTCCATAGAAATTCTTTGTCCATTTATACAATAAACTATCAACAAAAATGAAGCTCATTGGTTGTTCAAAAATTCTCATTTAGACCTGGTGGGAATAAACCACCCAACTTAATAATCCACTTTTTTCTTTTGCATTTAATATAGAGTGCCATCCAGCTTTGTTTGTCCTATTCCCAACAATAATGCAGGGTATCACAGAATTAATATTCTAACAATGTGCCTGTCAAAACTGGATTGTAGTACACAACAAAGGAAAATAACTAAACAAGATGTGTGATGAGTTTAGCATTAGCAGTAGTGCATCAGAGTTAAATTTCTTATACCTCTTTATATTTATCTGCTGAGTTCATGACACAGGAAAGTTTATAATCGATAACAAAATGGCTAAAAAGTGGGCCCGGTAGTTAAATGCTTCCCCAGCCCAAAACATAAACGCACATGTATACACACACACACACACACACACACACACACACACACACACCAATGAAGAGAAACAGGAGTGCTTATATTAAAAAATAAATAAATAGATAATTACATAAATAAAATTCAGCAGCAGTTTTTTTTTTTCGGGGGGGGGGGCACAATAAAGTTTAATTAATCAATTTGAATTACCTGTTCTTTAAATAAAGAGCAAAGAAGCAAAAAAAAAAAAAAAACTAATTTCTCGATTTTACCTAAAACTTTTTTCCCTGAGGCAACTGCCCCCTTTACCCCACACTCTTTATGCTACTGCATCCAAAAAGTTTTTGTAACTGTTTTTGTTTGTCGTCATCTCATACTGTATTACGAATTAACCATTTTTCTTCTGCCTCTTCTGTTAAGGCACTTGCATTTTTCACTTTAACTAACAACAAAGATGACATTGCAAAGTTAGCAAAATTGTGCAAGCAAAAAAAAAGTAATTTTGGACAGCCTGGAAAAGACAAAAATTCAGTTATTTCATAAGAGTTTTCATCTTCTACATAGTTAATAAGAGGCAGAAGTACATACTAAGGTGATGGACGCTTATGTGCTTTCCCACTTTTTTTAAACACCTTTATTAAAGTGTCACTTAAGACATAGGCACACATTAATAGAAAAGAAAACAAGCCATATTAGCATTTTCCATTTACACACATTATGTATTGCATCATCTTTTTTATAACAATTGTCTTTCAGTCTAACATTACAATTAACATTTTTTTCATTTACACACATTATACATTACATCTTCTTTCTTCAGTTCTTGCCTTTCCTTCTACACCCCTTCTCCTTCTGAACATTATTCCACATGGATTGCTCCCACAAATTCCATGTATTTGTGTGTAATTTGCTGCTTCCCTTTTCTACGGATCCCTCTTGCACTTCCTTTAACTCTTTTACAATATTCAGTTCTAATACAGTTGGTTTAGATTTTGATTTTTATTTTCTACTAATTGCTTTTTTGGCACCCATCACAATTAAACTTGAAAAGGCCTTAGTATGTTTAGGCAATTCAGATTCTGTGTCCCAGCTCAGAAACATCCTTAGTTACGGCCATTTGCTCCCCCAATAACTCTGACAGAGTACTCTGTAGGGGATTTTTTTAAAATCTGCCAATGCATTACACTCCCAAAAACGTGATCCCAGTTGCCTGTTTCTTCTCTGTCACACATCTAACATTTGCGCTTTACCTGCTTGCGGTATAAAATAGCTATGCAGACACTTGCAAGCAAAAATCCTATACCTTCTCAATTTTGTTGCATACATGTAAGCCATGCACATGTCCTCCTATTGCTCCCTTAAAATTTCTTCAGCATCTTGTCTAACCTCCTCTAATTGATTCTTAGAGCTATCATGCAATATTTTATATGCCCTGTTAAGTATCACTTTTTTTAACAGCAGCTTCTGTTCTAAATTCATCTAAAAAATCTGACAAGAGTTGATCTTTCTCTTAGCACTTTCCTATCCCTTTCTCTTTGCCTGTACTCTGATATCAATCCCTTGTAGGGAAAGTAGTCTCTAATCTGCAGTCCAGACTTCGTTGCCTTATCCTACTCTATTACTTTTACCTATCTAGTTACAGTAAACTCTCAGTTAAGTGGAACTCAGGCAACCGGTACTCTCAAGCAGCCAGCAAAAAAAAAATTGAAGAAATACAGTACAATTTTCATGTGTTGCACTTTCTGTCCGCCCCCCCCCCCCCTGCCTGCCCCGCAGAAACATACCTTACATTTTTAGAGTTTTAGAGTTTTAAAAAGAAAGATAGGAATAAATTCCCTCTCTCCCAACCGGAGAACAAGTCAAACCAAACAAATAGTATAGGGTACAGTATTAATCAGGCCTATGTTTAATAGTACTCTCAAGCAACCAGAAACTACAGTTATCCGACATCTACCAATCCCCATGGGTGCCAGCTAACTGAGAGTTTACTGTATTTGCTCACTATACTTTGGTTCCTTTGCCAATTTTCTCCAGTAAATTCCAGCGCCCTCTTGCCTATTTTCTGTAGACCTACTTGCAGTCATCCCTAATATCAAAATCTTCTTTCTTCTTTGACATGTTCGCTTAGTTTTCAAAATATTTTCCAATATTTTATGAATATACTACCCTTTATAGTGGTCTTTGTGCTTTCCACTTTGTACTGTATTAGCAATGTTTTGCAAAGTTCTTCTTCTGTTTTAATTCATTTACAAGATGCTTTTGGTTATATTGGGTTGGCTTGTTTATTTTTTCTATATGCAAGATTGCTACTGTTCGTGTCTTTCGGCTTTTCCCGGTTAGGGGTCGCCACGGAGGAACTCCGGTCCGCTAATGATTGGCAGTAGAGTTTTACGTGCTTGCTTGCTGGGCCTAACGCACAACCTTCCACGAAGGAACGCCCATTCACACATGTCGCCACACAGAAAACGCTCTAACTGAGGATCGAACGGGCAACGTCTAACTGTGAGGTGACAACGCTACCGCAGCACCACCACCTGCAAGATTGCTACAAAATATCCTTAATTACCAAACAGTGCCTTTGTAGGTAGTGTATGTAGGTGCTCTACATAATATACTTGCTGGTTGTTATTATTATTATTAGTATTTATTTTGTTTTTAATGTGGTAGGTCACACTGACCCAAAAAACTTGTTTATAGGGTTACAGAGGAGAAAAAGTTGTTCTCTGCAAACCCGAAAAGTGAGTAGTCAGTCAACAGCACCTTGCATGTGCCGAGGGGAAACGGGTAAAAATTATGTATATTAAACACCATTGAAAAACCTCAAATTCCTCAAAATTCCACATGCAGAAAAGGAGTACCTAGGTTGTTGTTTTTTTGGCTTTTCCTGGTAAGGGGTCGCCACAGCGGAACTCTGGTCCGCTAATGATTACCTAGGTAAAATTGTTTATACTGAAGAGACATTGTGTTTGTGTGGCTAGGGGTTTTAAGGTTAGAGTTACTATATGTAAATGACATAGGTTACTCACATCACTCAGGCATCTCTTGTATTCATATTCCAGTAAGTTACATACGTAAATGAGTTACACCTGATTGTCGTAAGCTCCAGTGCCGATTTCATTCCCTTAACTATTTTGTTGCAAAAGGTTTGCTAAAATGTCTGTAAACATCTCCAGAAGAAACCATCCCTAAAATGGCCTGCACCAAGATAAAGAAATTAAGGCTAGAATAAGAGATGTAATACTACAGATTTTAAAGGTGAGCTGTACAGATGGTTTATTTTCCAAAAAACAGAAGTTTTAAATTTTTTTAAATTTTTAATGAGGAAACAAGTTGCAAACGAAACAATGGGCAGAAGTCAGATAATTCTCAGGAAGGAATATGAAATAGGTCAAGTGGGAAAGATTCAACAACAGATGCAGCAGATTTTTAGATGTTAGAGTAGTACACAAATTTGTTCATCTTCAGTTTGCAGCATATCTCCCTAGCCTTATGGTTATGAAACATGACTTTCCTGCTCCTGGCTGAGTGTAAGCTGTATGATTTAATAATTTGACAGATCCACCTCCCCGATCCTCCAGGTCACTGATAGTTATTCAGCACAAGGAATTGCTGCTGGTGTGGCTTTCTTTTGTTTGATGGCAATGATTCCACATTTTTGAGCTTTTTATTTTATTTTTTTCTTCTGTGGTTGTTTGACCATGGTTTATTTAAATAAGGGGTCTGGGGTAAAGCAGTCCCCTTTTCTTTAATCTTACTAAAACTTCTGCTGGTTTGTCTCCTCTGGTCATACCTTGAAATGACTTATTGTAGATGATGCTGTAACTAACAAACTAGCTGTTGTAATATAATGAAGGAAAAAAAAACATGCCTGGGTACCACGGGGGAGATGAATTAAGAAGTAGGACACGGGGGGGGGGGTGAGTTAAGAAGTGGGAATAAGACTCCTTCTCTCTGTACTGTATATGAAGCTTTTGTTTTATTTTATAAAGAGTTGTATGTAGCCACATGACGAGTTTTGTTATTGAACCAAAAGGAACTATGTATTGCAGTATTACCTAGCCATAATTATGAAAAGTTCAGAAGAAGACATTCTACAAAGGAATTAGGGAAGATAGTTGAAAAGATGGCTGAAAAAGTATTGAAAAATACGGGTTTGTAGTTGAGTACTCCAAGGAATGTCTCAAGGAATTAAACCCATCCAGTCAGTATACTGGATTACTGCACCTGTGGACCTCTGCAGCTTTGTTATGGATCTTTAAACCAGGGAAGGAGAAAACAAAAGCACAGCCCTATACAACAGAGTTAAATACAGATGTACAACAGAGTTGAATACAGATTTTAAATTGCAGCTGTAAAGTACTCAAGGATAGACTTCAATTCTATTTGCATATTTATACTAAGAATAGGTTGGATTTATAGCTGCTAGACAGGAAGAGTTAGAAGCTGGAGAACATTTATTTTGGAGAGAAGGCTAAGAATGTAAAATGCCATTGGTCTGGTAGGGGATGCATGCCTAGGAAGCCTTTAGTACAGTTAAATAGCATGTTTTATTGGAAAACTTTGGACAGTTTCACATTTCTGTAGGAACTCTGTGCAAAAGCAATCCATGGCACCAAATGCAAAATTTGTCCAATATCTAATTTTATTACAAAAGGGATACATCTGGAGCTCCCTTTATCATGTTGCTTTGTGTACTTTGGAAAATCCATGTAGGAAATCAGAGCAACTTTCCTGGTGCTTGGCGTATTTGTTGGATCTGTGAGACCATCCTACTTTTGATGTTGTATTACTAACATTTAGTTCACCATAACGTTCTATTACTATGCTTTGGGATGGACTGTGGTGGTTATTAAGATATGGCAGTGTATGTAATAAGTGAATCAAAAACAAAGATCTTGATATTAAATTTTTGCAGTCAGCATCTTTCAAGGAGTGTACAGCGTGCAACAGACTGGAGACCCAGCAGCTGTTCTTTAACAAAAAAAAAAAAAAGGAACTGCTTCTCCCAAATTTACAAGCATTTTCTTCCACTTCACCAATTCCTACATCATCTTCTCAACATTCCAATTCGATTACTTTATTTAGAAGAGATGAATTTTAAAGTGATAGTACAGGAATTAGTGAGGTGGTAGAAAATGCTTGTGAGTTTACAGGTAGCAGCTGAAGAAAAAGAAAAGGCAAATGGTTTAGTATCCAGTTTGTGCATTGTGGGTTATGTTTCTAAGACTAGACCTGTTTCAGAAAACAATTCACTGTCAGATACAAAAGGATAATATTTAGAATTAATTGACTGAGTCATAGAAAAATAGCAAATAAATACGCTGATACGCATTAGCTGATAAGGTAGTAATCTTAACACCCTAAGACTTGCCAGAATGTAAAGCAGATGCACAGTAGCCACCCCAATGTTGAACACTACTGCACTTGTGGTAAGAGATTCAACTAAAAAACCCCACAAAATTCAAACATCTAGACATCAAACCCAGGTAAAGGAAAGCCACAAATAATGTTTTAATTACAAAAGTAATGAAAATGGAAGTAAAAAGGTGTTCATGGGGGTGGGGGGGGGGGTACAAGCCTCCTGCACCCACCAACAACCCCTAACATACATGTACAAATATATGTATATAAACTCTGTGATCACATAACTGTGAAGAAACTAAACACCTTGCAAGGTTAAAGCTTCATTTGACAGTACTGACTTGCCCTGCCCAGTATCATTGTGCATTACAATACTGTCATTTATCTATTCAGTATTGTGGCACAACCAGCACAGTATGCAAATCATTTCAGTAAGTCTGCTATAACGATAGTCTTCTAACTACTGTGCATTTGACGTACTTACATTGATATTGGTGTAGTTTACACTAAACATGTCAACAAACTGCATGGTCCTGCCACAGGATAAGAGGATGATAAAGGTCTGTGCATGAGATGGCAGAGAGGCTGGTGCAGTGGCTCTCATAAGAGCCTTGGGGCCTTTTTCCTCTCCTAAGGGGTGTCTCCTTTCTAGAGCTTTGCTAATTATTTTAGAGCAACACTAGATTTAGTTGTAAATATAGTGTTGCTGTAAAATAATTAGCAAAGCTCAAGGAAAGGAGACACCCCTTGGGAGAGGAACACTAGATTTAGATGTAAATATGTTTCTAAACCAGTGCTGGAAATTTGTCCCTTGTCATTTAAGACAATAGCTGTACAAAACATGTACTCCACGACAGAGGGATTTTAAAGTGGTATGTTTCTCTGCTGAGATGGTTCATTGTGATACGAGTTAACATTTTAGTCAGAGTCCGACAGTTCATACAGAAATACCACTGCCAGCTTTTCAGTTTTTAGAGAGACGGATAGCATAATAATTAAAAGAGAAATAAGTTGTGTATTGGACATCCCTAAGATTTGAAATTAATTAAAATGTCTGAGTTTGGAAGACAGTGCATTTACTGAGCAGTAGATGTAATGCAATTCATTACAGTAACACTGGCCTGAGAGAAAGGGACATTGACTGGATGGAAAGCTAAGTGCTAGTTTGTCTTGTGCAATTTAAAGCTGGATTTTTTTTCTCATTATAAACAAAGTAAAGCATTTTGAGGCTATGACAACCAAAGTTTCAGGAAGTAGTGCCAGAAGTTAATTAGGCAGTCCATACGTATACATGCAGAGTGCTTCGGGGACTGTCTGGACACTCAACTTATAATGCACTGACGAGTCCAAAAATGGGTGAAATTTGTCATGTTTGTTGCTGGTTGAGACTGGCATTGTTGGTTTTAATACATTAAAAAAGTCCTGTAGAATTCATTAAAGGGTGATTGTGCATTTAAAAGCCAGTGAGATTGGAATACTTGTATGTTCTTATGGGGTAATTTTCATGTCTCCCATGCTAACTTCATCAAAATAAATTTGGGTTTTTTGTGTGTGTGTGTGTGTGTGTATATATATATATGTGTATATATACACACACATATACACACACTATATATTTATATATATATATATATATAAATATATATATATATATATATATATATATATATATATATATATATATAATATATATATATATATATATGATGTGTGTGTTTAATTAAGTTATCTGTGTGCAAGTATTGCAGATTTTAGTCATGCCTGGTATGGTTACTTCCTCATTGTCAGACAAAACCAACCATGGAAAAACCTGCATTACACCCATGAAGCATATGGTTAGCATCTCATTTGTCACTTTGAAAGCAAAGAAAATTGTCAGTGATGTAACTAAGTGCTCTCAGTTGGACCAGCTCCAATTTGGCAAATATTTCTTACACTTACAACCAAACATTCCCAGTGTAAAGTGGGTGAGGTTATTTATTCCTCCACTGACTTAAAATTGCTGCAGCATTGGTTTGACTGTGTTTAAAATGTGTGCACTGGCAGTAGGATCAAACTAAACATGATACAATGGAGTATAATTATTTTGGTAAACAAAACGTTTACACTCCATACCATATTGGCAAACATACCTCTTTAGTCAGACACTGTCATAAGGGATGTAGATACTCATGTTGGCAGGTCTTTTATCTTTTGAGCATCATGTTGACTTAGTAGTTTGAAACTCTTTTTGTACAGCTTTACTGATTTCCAAAGGCATCTCCTGTAAATCTGAAGAAGTTATTTACTCTTGTCTTATCAGACCCATTAATGAATGTGATGTCCCTTTTGGCATGTAATCTTGGGAGTTCTCAGAGATTCCTAACTAAGCATTTCGATTATCTTAAAGATCCTTAGTTATATGGACAGGCTGATTGCCATCTTCATGTACTTGATTTCTTATAGACTCCTCCATGATAACATGTGCCTAGACTTTTGAGCCTTGAAAGACGAGAGCCTTGTTGACCTCATTTTCAATCACAGAGCAAGTAGTTCTGCAAATACCTGGCTGAACAACCCGAGCCTTCATCACAAGTTAAATAAGACATGTTGATGTTATATATTCACATCTCAACATATCCCCCACCTCTAAAACAAACTTTTATTGCATGTCCAGTGGAGTAGCACCCTAACCACCTACATGATAAACCTAGTCTCAAAATTCCCCTGTCTGTCTTGTGCTGACCTCCTTGAAGCAGAAAAGAGCTTTTGAATGTAGTTTATTGGCTAGGTCTGTAATAGTCTATAGATGTATTTCCTTGAGCACATGCTCGTATGTTATTTATTGTTACACAATGACATTACTTAGACAATTAACCCTTTTTAAGTTATGTCAGTTTATAAAACAACGTAATTTTCCAAATTTATCTTCCTGTTTTTTTTTAAAGTTTTCTGAAACAGCTTGGTAATGTACAGTGCATTTGTCAAGTCAAATTATGGTGATGGTTCGCAGATCTGATTTACTTCAGTTTTTTTAGGTTATTTGTTTATTTTAATGGGGTCAAATGATACAGGTGTATAATGCATTGTATCCGGAAATTAGTGTAAGATTTTTTTGTAGTCCACATTTCTTCCATGCTGAGTGGTATCAGTGCTTTGCTTTGCTAAGCATTTGCAGTTTTGGGGCTTTGGTTTATAAGGAAGGGGTGGGAGTTTGTTTTAATGTCAAACTGTTTTGTTTCTCTGCAATGGCAGTGATTTCTGCCTAAGTTCAGGAGTATGACCTGCACTCAGATACCTAGGCCTTCTATTTGGCATCAGCTCTCCTTTCATAAACATGTTGAAATCCAAATCCAAAACGTTTTCATTGAACTAAGGCTGTCCCATTAGGATCTGTCTTCTTACTGCAGAGACTTGTAAAGCCGTAACCATAAATCTTCTTCTTCCTAGACTTGAATATTGATTACCCATAATAGCGCTGGGCTGAAAACATAAAACCATTTAGCTACAGAAGGCTGAAAATCAAATTCTCAGATTTATAAACCTTTCCAGTAGAACTGAACACCATTGCTCCAACCTCAGAAAAGGAAAATGGCTGCCAGTCGGTGATAAAGCTGCTCTTTTCCTCATTATACTTGTATATATAAGCTTTACAACAAAAGATACTGCCCCTTTTATGCAATAGATGGTGTATCCAAACAACCTGCTACTCTCCTCCAAACTCTGTTTGTCTCTTCCTTTCTAAACCTTCCTTTACACTTACTTTGTGTGAAAGGTCCTTCTCCAAACTGGTACCAGCTTTCTGGAACTCTCAATCTGAACCCATAATGTTGACAGATAACCTGCTCTCATTCTAGAAGTTACTTCATTCTGACTTGATTGAACAAAATGTATGTAGTTGCTTCAGAGATAATATTCAGTATATCCTTTACCTATCTGAGACATCCTTGCTCTCTAAAGTTGTTTTCCGCTCTTATCCTTACCCGTGTGTACCCTCCCATTATCTTCAAATCTTACTTATTTCACACTGACTTGTTTCCAGTACTGTTTCTTGTTCACAAGATGTGAGGACTAACACAGCTCTGACAAGTACTTTACAGAAAGGAATTCTTGACTGAGCATCTGGTTATTTTATTATAACCTTGTAATAGTCCTATGTATGGCGTGCTTACTTCATGCTAGTGCCATTGCAAACAAACTCACCTGATAGTTTCACTCTGCATTATGTTTTTGACTTTTATTAGAAAATGTCTGTTGCTTGAAACATTAAGTCTTTGGTGCATATTCTCCTGCAGTACTTCATGTACTTTGTAAATGTTTACTCTTTGCTTTACACCCATTTCCACTATGTATTTTATAATGTATTGCTATGTTTTGATGCATGTGTCTGATTTTCAGCCTTGGCCCAGGTTGTGGCTGAAAAGGGTTCTTGGACCAGTTGACGTATCTGATTAACAAATAGTAAATAAGTAAACAAAGTACTTCATACTTTTTCAAAACAGACCAGGTTAATAAATGCATTTAACAAGGTTTACTTCTGGACTCCCTGCTGAAATGTGGGCACTTGAAATGTCCAGTGCCAACAAGCCAAAAAAAAAAGAGCAAAAACACAGGAGAAAAGTGAATATTAAATCACTCTAGTCCTTTAAACTAGCAGGTCCCAACATTTTAAATGCTTAACTTACCTCCGCTGCCATTACAGTTTACTATAGTTACAAACTTTGTAGGAGTTGCATCTCAGGTCTAAAATTCTTGTGCATGCTGCCAGTTTGGTTTTGTGAACAATAGCCTGCCCCATTCTAGATGTCATTTCATTCTCACCCTTCCTGCAGATGTAGGTGGTGTGTGTGTCTGAAATGTAAGTATTATGTTTTTGGTATAACTGTAAAATAATTTTAGGCAATGAAAATGAAGACTTTATTGAATGTTTTAAAAAGCTATACTGGTCTCGGGACAGAGGTTGAGTGTTTATTAAAGTTTGAGAGTCAGGCAGACTTGCTGTATAAGAACATTTTTGACATGCTAGCTCATTTGTGTTCTGTAATTCTGTAATGCTATGATCTGTTTCTACGTATTATAAGAAAAAATGCAAATAGTTGTCTATTATAGACAGTTGTATCCAAAATGTTTTTCTTAGTGAAATTAAATTTAACATACTTTTTCAA
This sequence comes from Protopterus annectens, assembly GCF_019279795.1. Lineage (NCBI taxonomy): Eukaryota > Metazoa > Chordata > Ceratodontiformes > Protopteridae > Protopterus > Protopterus annectens. The sequence goes on from NC_056751.1 coordinate 302,569,759, forward strand.
GAAATTATTGAAAAGGTATTTTTCTTATATGTGTAATTTTTAATGTCATCTTGGGCAAATAAAGAGACTTTGTCAATTGTATATTCAAGTTCAAATAAATTATGGAATGAAAGTTCTGGTTTCACTATCCTAAGGTTATAATGTCCTGAATTGCCACTGAAATATGTTTAGTACTTTTTATAGAATTACTGAGACCAGTCAAATCTAACAGCAACTCTGTTTTCTGTAGTGAATGTATCATGGGAACATTTTACTTAATAACTCAAAGAAAGCTCAATGAATACTGATTAACAGTTGACATATATACTTTACCACTGAATGTACTCCTAAATATATCTATCCCTTTTCCTGACTGTAAGACATTATTGTATAACCTAGCAAATTGTGAAGTGACATTTACATCCAAAAAGTTGTTTTTTCATCATATTTTGATGTTCTAAGCAGTTCTTGTATAGTTGCATTACTTTTTGGTTTGCATTTTTGCCGAAAAAACTGTGGATGTAATGCTGCAGTTGTGTTGCATAATACCAGAAGGAGGAAATGATATGAAGAGAAACTGAGGAAGCAGGTGCATGCAAGAATCATACAAACTAAGAATTATTTATGTTTTTCTTGTATGTGTCTCTTACAAAGGCAGCACAAAATGAAGAAAAATAAGTTGATGAGGAAAACCAGATGGTGAAACTGTTTTATGAATTTCATCAGTAATCTGAGTATATACTCCTTAGTGCAAGAATTGCTTGTTAATCCAGTTTAAAAATTTTAAAAAATGTTAGTATTTTGAAAATCTTTTCCTTTAAACAATTCAATCTTTACAAGAATTAAGCAAATTTAAACATGACACATAATCAAAATTAAGATGTTCTTCATGTTTCACTGTTGCAGTCATTGCATTTGGGTTATCTGCTTGCAGCAGCCCTCAGTCAGCCTGATTAACAAACTCTTGGGTCCTACGTATGTTGCTGTCTCTTCTTCCATGACGTCAGGTTGTCAGGGGTATAAAACATACAGCCGACGCCATTACATCAGTCTTTCTTGCCGTGCAGTGCCCGAAGCAGAAGCAGTTTGCAAGTGCCGGTCGGCCGACTACTGAAATTTTTGTTTTCGAGTTTCAGAACCAAAGTCTTCAACTAAAAGCTAAGTACCCCATTGGGGAAACTTTTTCTTCCTCTAATCCGATGTCAGTAAAAGTAAATAATTGCATTTCTTGTGGAAAGCAAATACCTCATAAAGATTTTAATTCGTACTGTATTCCTTGCCAAGGTCCTGACCACGAAGTACCTCGCTGTCGGTTTTGTGCCTTATTTAAACCATGAACTATCCGTCGTCGGTATATTTGCGCTTCTAAATATTTTGGTGCTTGGTTCAGTTATCCTAATATGTCTTCGGTAAGCCATTCGACTACCAACATTCCAAAAAAACGCAAAGATAAAGACAGAGGCAGGCTGCCCAATTCGCCGGTACTCGATGAGGCGCTTTCGCAGCCCCTGATACCCGCTACTTCAGATTCTCAGGCCTCTACTGAGACCCATTCATAGTCCGCGAGATGCTTGAACTGTGGAACCTGCGGATGTCTCTACCTTGGATGGGTCCGGAGCCGCTGTGCAAGCACCGGCTTCTGAGGGTGTATTCAGGCCTACTGACTTGCATATTAAACTTCTTCTTCAAGGCCTAAAACACGAACCATGCCTAGAAAACTGACGCCCAGACCACATGGTCAGGTCTGTATGCTTAAAAAACAAATGATAAGAATGGCTGAAGACCTTATTACTTTAATCAGGGGAAGCCAGCCTTCCCCCTCTAAGAGACCTAGGACGGAGTTTGCTTATGATACTTCTGACCAGGATTCTGAAATTTCTGTTTCCTATGATGACCAGGATTTACCCTTATCTACCTATGAGGATTCTGATATTGAGGACTCTATTCCCTCTGCTTCCCCCCAGAGGATCTCTCTTTTGGTGAAACCTTGCATATTGTCAGGGAGCATTTTCGTTGGGAAAGTCAGGATTTCTCTGATTCTAAAAAGAGGCTTAGGGATTTCTTACTCTTGTCCCAGCACAGGCCTTTAGCTATACCTCCTGTACTGGACATTGTTGATGATGCCTTTTCAGAATCTAGCATGGCCCCTGACTCTTTACCTCCTGCTTCCAGAAAACTTTATAGATATTACAGGGTTCCTGACTCTCTCAAGTTCCTTTTCAAAAATCCTACTGCTGATCCTGAGACCATTTCACAGGGACCCAAGGGCATTAAAGCTACTACTGCCAAAAATCCTACCCCCCTCTGATAGAGACTCCAGGGTACTGGATAGATGGGGTAAGAAGGTATACACTTCTGCAACTTTGGCCATTAGGGCCTTGAATTGCCAGTTTTATATGTTAAAGTATCAGAAGCATATTATTGGATTGCTTAAAAAAAATGATGTTGATTCCTGATTGTGCTGAAAATAAGGATTTACTGGATTTAATGCATCTACTGAACAAGTTGGTAAACATACATTGCAATGTGGTTTTGATTCACTAGAGGCATCTTGCAGAGCTGCGGTAACTGGGTCTGTATTTAGAAAGCGTGCTTGGCTTAAGGAGCAACCCTTGCCAGATCATGTTAAAGCAAAATTACTGGATGCTCCCTTAAATCAGGACCACCTGTTTGGCAACAAGGCAGAAGAAGTTCTTAAAAAGATAGAGGAAAGAGCTAAATCTACGCAAACTGTTAAAGATTTTTTACAAGTACAACCTCCAAGATTTAGTAAGCATTGGCCTTCTAAGAACTGGTCCTTTCCTGCCTCTTCCAGACCTTTTCAGTCCAAACCCAGATCCAGCAGAGCACCCAGGCTTCAGTCCCAGGGGACACACAGGACTAAGCAGTGGAGGGCCTCCACTTCCAAATCTGGGAGTAATAAAACTCCCCCCTATGGTAAACTGCCTCAGTGACTTTTTTTTTAAAACTTCCAAACACTTCTCAACTGACTGCCCCTTTGGGGGGGAACAATTGCACTTCATGCAAAGAACCTGGGGACCCATTACCCAGGACAAATGGGTTTTAAATGTAGCGTCCCAAGGATACAGATTTCACTTCCACATGTTACCAACTCCAAGCGGTTGGCCAGATCTACCTCCAAATCAGTGGGCAGAGGCCCAAAAGCAAGTACTCTCTCTCTTAAGCATTCAGTTGGTACCAGAAGAGGAAAAGGGACAAGGTTTCTACTCGAGATTTTTCCTAGTACCCAGAAAAGTCAATTCATGTCGTCCTATCCTGGACCTGTCTTCTCTAAACACCTTTTTGGTGATTCCAAAAATCAGGATGCTGACTCTTGACCAGTTGCTTCCTATGCTAAGCAAAGATGCCTGGTTGGCAACATTAGATTTAAAGGAAGAATACCTGCACATCCCAGTCAGGGAATCTTGCAGAAGATACCTATGCTTCAAAGCAGGCTACACGCACTATCAGTTCTCTGCACTGCCCTTTGGCTTATCTACTGCGCCCAGGGTATGCAGAAAGTGCCTAGCTCCAGTCATTGCATTCTGCAGGCAAAGAAATATTCAAATATACCCATACCTGGATGATTGTCTAATTCAGGCAGAAAACCAGGACATACTTTTGAATCATCTGGCTTTTGTACAAAGGGTGCTAACTTGTCTGGTGTACACCATAAATGAAAATAAATCACACCTGGTACCCTGTCAACAAATTATATTCCTGGGAGCAAGCTTGAATACAACTTCCCATATGGCATGCCAGAAAAACAAATTCACTTGACAACCTACTTCAAACAAGTGGCCACAAAAACCCTGCTATCTGGAAGACAAATACTACAAGCCTTAGGGTTCATGGCCTCCTGCATTCTTCTAATTCCATATGCAAGACTGCATATGAGGAAACTACAATGGTATCTAAAAAGCCTATGGTGTCAACATTCTCAGGATCTAGAAGCAATGATTCCTATCATTCCATGCCTACACCTAGAGTTCCTCTGGTGGGCAGAGGCCTGCCACCAAAACAAGGGACTGCCATTCACACTACCCCCTGACGCCCAAACCCTAACAGACGCATCAGACTATGCACGGGGGCACCTGGCAGGGAAGTGCATTCAGGGCAAATGGAACCCAATTCAAATGCACCTTCACATCAATCATAAAGAAAGGTTAGTTGTACAGAATGCTCGGACAGCCTTCAAGGACCACATTCTTCCAGGACAATTAATGGTAAAGACGGACAACACCACTGTTATGTGGTACATAAGCAAGCAGGGGGGTACACGTTCTTACCCCCTCTGCAGACTAGCCATGGCATTGTGGAATACAGCCTTGAGCTACCAAGTGCATCTACAAGCTCAATTCCTGCCCGGAAAACTAAATACACTGGCAGACGGACTAAGCGGAAACCTCATGGACCCACACGAGTGCAAACTGGAACCAAGGATTTTCAACATGTTGACAAGCAAATGGGGGAGCCCAGATATAGACCTGTTTGCCTCCCCCCAGAACTATCAATTGGAAAAAGTTTGTGCAAGAACTCCCCACAGACAAGCTTGGAAAGTGGATGCTCTGTCCTTCAGCTGGGAAAAAAAAAACTATCAGTTTATGCCTTTCCTCCTCTGCTTCTTCTCTCCAAAGTACTACTAAAGATCAAACAAGACAAACCAATGATGATTTTGATTGCATCAGACTGACCACGCCAACACTGGTACCCCCTCCTGCACAGTGTCACTGTTGGCCCCATGGCACCTGCCTCAGACTCCTACCCTGCTGTCTCAGCAGGAGAACCAGAGTCTGAACCCTCAGCTTCAAACACTGAACCTAGCAGCCTGGCTAATTACCTAAGCTCTCCTTTACCATCCCTCAGTAAACCAGTGATGGATGTCATTTTAGAGGCAAGGAGGCCTAGTACTAGAAAATCTTATGCTGAAAAATGGAAAAGATTCTGTGCCTGGAACCATTCTCAAGGGAAGGGTACAGCAGTGCCCAGTTTACCTCAGATTTTACAATACTTAACTGAGATGCTTCAGAAGGGCCTGTCTTTTTCCTCAATAAAAATTCACGCCTCATCCATTTCAGCTCATCATAACACAGAACCTCCCCTCTTCTCTCATCCACTGCTCAAGCAGTTCCTCAGAGGGGCCAAAAATTTAAGACTACCCAGGACAGCTCCAACTCCAGCCTGGGACCTTAACTTTGTAATGGAAGAAACTCACCCTTCCTCCTTTCGAGCCAGCTGCTTCTGCAGATTTAAAATTCCTTTCTTGGAAAACAGCTTTCCTTTTAGCCATTACTTCAGCAAGAAGGGTATCTGAATTACAGGCCTTTATGGCAGTGGAGTCTTTCAGCATCTTTCATGCAGACAGGGTGTCCCTCAGGACCAATCCCTCTTTCATGCCAAAGGTGGTATCCAGTGTGGCCTTTAATCAGTCCATTCATTTGCCAACCTTCTTTCCTAATTCACAGAACAAAGGGGAATGGATACTGCACTCCTTAGATGTGCACAGACAACTTATATTCTACTTGGACAGGACTAAACCTTAAAGGAAATATGAACAACTGCTGGTGGCATTTGTGGCAGGGACAGAGCAGAAGGCTATTTCAAAGCAAACCATCTCCAAATGGATAGGCCATTGCATTCATTCTGCTATAAGCACCATGGAAAACTTATCCCACAGGGGATCAGACCCCACTCAACCAGGGCTGCATCTACCTCTACAGCCTTTCTCAGAGGCGTACCTACCAGGGACATCCTAGAAGCTGCTACCTGGAGTTCTATACATACTTTCACCAAGCATTACCATTTGCCAGTTTTCTCTAAATCCAGAGCTGGCTTTGCCACTGCAGTTTTGCAGGGCCTTATAGCTGGTCCTAATGCTATATACATTCCTCCTCCCATCCTTAGCTTTGGAGTCTACCCAAATGTAATGACTGCAACAGTGAAACACGAAGAACATAATACAGTTGTGTACACTTACCATAAATGTAGATGTTCAAGTGTATTCACTGTTGCAGTCCTGGTTACCCTCCCTCCAGCCCCCTGACTTCTTTTGGCTATACCTCTTCTCTCCTTTTCAATGCTTAAAAGCTTTTTGGTGTATTTGATTTTTTATTGGAGGTATAACCTTGTATATTTATAGATTTAATTGCTTCCCATTAGGGTGGGCACCTGACATCTGGGGCAAGAGAAACTGATGTAATGACGTCGGCTGCATGTTTTATACCCCTGACAACCTGACATCATGGAAGAAGAGACAGCAACCAATGTAGGACCCACGACTTTGTTAATTAGGCCAACTGAGGGCAACTGCAAGCAGATAACCCAAATGTAATGACTGCAACAGTGAATACACTCGAACATCTACATTTATGTTAAGTGTACACAACTGTACTTTATAAATGGAAGAAAGAAAAAATTGCTAGTATAAATGCATAATTAAAACCACTGATATAAAGGAAAAATGTCCAGAACGTTCATATTCAAGAAAAGATGTGCTGTATATCTAACCAAACTGTTGGTTTTCAATCTGAAAATATCCTTTACATTTTTGGTTGAGTTGTAAAGTGTTAATGTATTTATTTGCAAAGTTTGCAGTATTAAATATTTGTAAATGTGTGCAATGTTAAATAAGTATGAATTTATCAAACTTGTTTTGGCATAATATTTGACCAACACTGATAAAAAACAGTCTTCTATATCTGTGCTTGAAATAAGTAGTTTCTCCAAAATACTCAGCAGAATGTGAGCTCATATCAAGTTTGTAACTCAAGCACAGATATGTCATCAAGTTATACTTTCCAAAACAGTGACAAATCTCCATGACCGTAGTATGTGCAATATGATTGCGTTTGCAGAACCTCAAACAAAGCTGTTGGTTAAAGGTAAGGAACAGTCACTTCAGAGTCTTCCAAGGTACATGTAATACAATGCCACAAGACATGTTTATTCTGTTATGCATTTTATGCAGAATTTATATGGAATAAGTTGTGTAGACAAATGTAAGTGATAGAACCTCATAAAAAAGACATTAATTTTTAAAACTGAAACATTAGAAAGAAGAAAAATGCTTGTTCTTGCAATCTGTTATAGTCCTTATTTATTAATTTGTATTAATTTATTATGACCAGTAAAATGCAAGTTACTTTAAGCAAACGTTTGCTGCAGGTATTTAAAAGTTTTAGAAACATTCATAAAACTTGGGATTAAATTGTCAAGGAGTCACCACATCAACAAAACAAGCACATAAAATATTTATTCAAGTGTAGTTTATACGTTGATATGTTTGGAAATAGCCATCCTAACAATAATTAGGGCATATCCGAAAATGGACAAGAGGCGGAAAGAATTACATCATCCATGATTGCTGTTATACTTATGTTCCTATGAAAACGACATGAGAAATGGATCTCTGTATTATTCAAGAGATAGAAGAACACAAGATTAAAATGAAAAAGAAAAAGATACGGTGATGGTGGCATCCTGGCCTTATACCATTTCTGCTATTTAAAGGATTAACACCAGTAATAGACGAAACAGTGAAAAGATCAGGGTATAATAATGTTAGCACTTGGAAATTTAAGTATCAATTAAAATACAAATAAAATATGATAATTTGATCTTTCAAAAGTGTTTGATGCATCAGTTGAAAGAAGCGAAAGTAGAAGAAATTGTAAGATTTTCCAAACTGACAGTTCATTCTTATGCTTGCCTTATGGCGATAAAGCCAGATTATAATATTGAAATTCTGTAAGGTAAAAAATATTTAATTTTATTAGGAGTAATTAGTTTGTAGGCTAAAACAAGGCTGGTCTTCTAGAACACCATTGAGATGACTTGACAGTGAAACCCATTAAGCCTGTAAGTAATTTAGCTACTCATATCAAGGAAAGCTATGCCACCCACCCCAGGGGTAAACTTGCAAATACCCAAACCATTATCATGACTGTTTTTCTTTTAAAGTAATTCATGTATTGTTTGACAAGCAAATAAATTATATTCCGTTAGTAGGGGATGCATTGAGTGTATCATACCAACATGTCTTTTTCATGTTACAAGGTAGAATGAGTGTTTTGGATTAGGTTCATCATAGTGTTACTCACCTTTTGAAGACATAGGAGGTTATATAGGACACTGTCTTGCCTAGCAATGGAGTATATACAAAGCTCACCAGTCAGATGCCTTCAGGAGAATGAATAAAGTGAAAGGGCTTTTAATGTATCTAGGTCATTTAAGAAGTATAGTCATATGATTCTTTTTAGTGAGGAATCACCAGGGCCTTTCAAGCTGGGAAAAGTATATAGAGATGTACATGCTGAAAGGAGCACTATAGGCTATATTGAACTATTGAATGAAGAAAAGAGGGGGAATTATGACTTCTTAGTGGACTACCTTAGAGCTAAATGATATGCTTTTAGTAATTAGTTGAAAAAGATAGATGCATTCCTTATCTTTGATCAGTGTGTAGTGATGAAAGGATAGCTAATTGTGTGAGACTATTTTTAGGTCCGCAGTGAATGCCAGTTTTAAAGGGATGCAATTTATGTAGAATATATTTGGGTAGTGTTGTTTCCCACCAGTGGCAACAGTAATCGAGGAACTTCAATCCTCACCACTAGCACCAGTGGGGGGAGTACATTGGGAAGATGACAGGTACACACACAGTATTTCCAGATGCAGCTCTCTGCATCAAGTGCAATTTCCTTTAAGAGCACACAGAGACCACAATCAGTCCAGGGCTGGTTTCTCCCTCTTGCTCCAGATCCCCAATAAGACTCCCCACTGGCACAGCTGTAGGGTTGAGATCTCAGCTGAGTAGCCAAGCCGAGACCTCTAGCACCCTGTCTGTCTAACTGATGCTTTGTGTCCCTGCACAAGTAGCTGACACGCACACACTTTGAGGTTTGATTTACACACACACACACACACACACACACACACACACACACACACACACACACACACACACACACACACACACACCTGGGAAAGGCTAGCACAGGTCTACTAGCTATGTCCACTTTTACCTAGACTGTAAGGTAATTAACACTGCCACCAGCCAGTCCTTATCAGCTACTTTAAGGCCCTTAACAAAGGGTGTCCAATCTTACTGTGTAATGTTACTGTCAATACAAATGGTAGTTTGACCAAGAGCAAGGCTATTAGGAGTGGCCCACAGTGTCACCAAATAAATTTGCAAGTACTTTCAGAACTTAAATATCTCTAACCAGATCAGCCACAATAAAAGATTTAAATGTATTTAATATAAATAATAAAAGAACAAGACTACTAAATATATATTTGCAGTGACATCAGAGTTTGAAATCACAGGAAATATTTAAAACAACATTGCAGGACAGTCTCAAATAAAAAAAGAAAATATCTAAGATGGGCTTTGCTATATTTATGATTATATCTAAGAGAACTACTATACCCTAGTTAACTTACAGAGCAAGGCAAATGTGTAGTGAATAGATCCTCTAGTTGATGTTGTCAGGTCAAAGACAGAATACAGAATGCTGTCTCTCTCAGAGAGTTCTTAAATTAATACCATATTAATCAAATATTACTGCTGGGATAGCTTGCAGAATATCATTTCTAGTCATCTGACTCTATCCTAGGTAAACCCCCCACTGCAGAAATCTGGCAGTATTTAACATCTAACTGTGAAAATACATATTCAAGGGCTATTCATCAGATCTTTGGCAAATAGTGGAAGTCATAAAACAATAAAACACTTCCAAGATAATGCAGAAAGCTCCTTAGTTTTAGACATTGTGTCTCCTTGCTGCACTGAAACTGAAAGACAACATCTTTTTACAGCCAAGCCATAAAGTAATTTAATTTCAGCTATTTTTCTGAAGTTTTGCAAGTTAACCTCCTGTATTTCATTTTCCCCTGTTAAAATATATAGATTTAAACAGTTACAATAGTGTATGTACATTTCTGTTCTATTTCAATAGGGTATACTGTGGATACATTTCAACAGCACTTTGTAAAATGCCTGTTCAGCACACGTCTGTACAAACCATCTTATATGACATACAGCTCTAATACATTTGTAACACAAACATCTTACATAAATTGTGTTGATAGTCGCAAATAACATGTAATTATTTACAAAATTCCAGAGCACTGTGCTGGCAGTAACTCCCTTTTTCAGACTTCTGTATAAATCATGTTGATATTCACAAATGACGTAATTATTTACAAAATTCCAGATAGCTGGGCTGGCAGCATCTCCTTTTGTGACACCCAGAATAGGTTATGCAGCCTTTTTGCCATTGAACTGAGCCCATTTTCAGTATGCTAAGTGCTAGTAATGTCAAGTTCTTCTTGCAGGATCTGAGTCAGTAAAATAAATAATGGTGATATCAAGTGTGCACATATCAGCAAATCTGGTTGACCCTAAGCCTTTGATTTTCTGAATGTCAGAGATGTAGATGCTAAGGAGGAGGGTGGCTAACACAGAACCCTGTAGGACATTATTAGTAGTGTTTCATTATGTCAGAGAGGTGCCACCTGGTTTTCTGGTATATGATTTAGCAGTTAATGTGTAGGTGGGAGAGCTTGTCAGTAATAACTGTGTGAAGAACAGTACTGTCCTTAGCTAGGTGTATGTAGGACATATTGACAGATTGGGTCTATATGACTCTGTTGAATGGACTAAATAGCAAATGCTTTTTAGTCAATCCGATACTGTCAAAATGGCAAAATAGCGAAGTCACGGAACATCAATTTTTTTCCCAGGGACAAAATTCGATGGCCCGTCTTCGGGACTTTGCCATTTCCTCCACTATGGTGCGATCTTGAAGTTGGTATATTTAAGTGTGGGGGGGGTGTGGGGGCAAATCCTCCCAGTTAAATTTGTGTTTAAGTTTATTTTTTTTTTAAGGAGCAGCAAATTTTTTCCCTGGGAAAAAATTCACTGTTCCGTTTGTTCGATATTTTGTTGTTTCGATATTATCGGTACGATGAAATAGCATTCTCTATTTACATCGTACGATAATATGATATAGACGCGACAGATTTACTATTGTCCATGACTTCAGTAACTTTCAAAAAAAAATTACCTAGATTGAGGAGGAAGGGTCTGCCTTCAGAAAGTCAAAATGATCATGGTGAAGAGTTCACGTCACCTATTTTACTATTTGTAAGTTCAGCTGTGATGCATTCCTTGACATCACAAATAATATTGGTGAGACTGATTGAGTTTATGGCTCCCAGGGTGTATTGCACATAGCCTCCCTTTTGCATTTATTATATTGTGGCAGGTCTGCAGGCATCTGGAATGTAACCAGTGAAGAATATAAGGTTGAATATGCTCAAGGCAGTTGAGACAAGCCATATTTTGAAATAACACAGAGACAGCCAGGTATGTTTTCAGTGTTCATAGAGCTGCTTTTTTGGTTTTGGTTAATACTTTCAGGACTTTTGCAAAAAAAGCGAAAAAATCCACCTTGACCCAAATGACTCTTACAAAATCACAAGCCGAACTGTGACTAAAGCCAAGATCCAAAAGCCCAAACGTTCAATGAAAATAAATGGAAATCACTTCAGTATCACAGCATACAAAGGTTTATTAAGCACTTTCGTCTTGGACAAATCCAAGACTTCATCCAAATAAATTAACTACAAAATTCACTGAATATATAGTGTGAGTAATTACTTAATTAAATAGATAATCACTTCACATTCTTAAAAAGCAAGTACACAAAAAATATAAATATATATATATATATATATATATATATATATATTTATATATATATATATATATATATATATGTAGATTTGTATGTTACCAAAAGAGTTTTATTATGTAGAACAATATATATGCATATATATATATATATATATATATATATATATATATATATAAAACATAATTTGCACTCTAAGTTTTAAAACAAGTAATATAGAAAGAGTTTCGTTTAAACTTGGTTCAAAAATTGAAGTTAACAGTAATTGCCATTTCAGCTCACATAAATCAACATTAAGTTCCCAGCACCCTCCCCTCCCACTTTTAGGTCTTTGCTAAAGAGATTATTGGAGGAAGAGGAGCTCTTGAGCAAGAGTGGGAATGCATGTGTGGGGTAAAATTAGAACTTGTATATTGACAATGACATCTGGGTCAGAACAAGTTGTATAGTTAACTATCAGTTCAATACAGAACCAAGTTTTATGTGTGTGTTTCCTTATATAGTTTAAAAAGGTATATATATATATATATATATATATATATATATATATTTAGTATGTGAAGTTTAAAAGGACTTGAGATTATACTTGGAAGTGGTGACAGTTTTATTTCTTGGTTTGCCATATGCATTCTCAAGGTGCACTTTACATCTTTGTAGACTTCTTTTGGACCCTGCTTGTGATGGTCTGAAATGATTTTTTATATGACAGAAGTTCTCTTTCTTAATATTATTATAAAGTTTGCTTATGTAAGAATTCCACCATAGGGCTTTATTTCTGACATTTCCACTATTTTGTGGCATGTGATGAAAACCGTCTTGATGTGATTGGTATTTAGAGGTACCCTTGGCAGCTACGGCTGCAGCCTGGTCACTACTGTCAACACAGTAGCATTTTTGAATTTTTTTTCAGCTTGTTATTTAGCAGTAAGAGACTGCCTTTGGGTTAGCATTTGAGCACAGCAACATGGCAGAATTATTTGTCACAGAAATAATTTTCCAAAATGTAATTAAAACATTTAAAAAAAAATTGAAAGGTGAGAGAGTAGAAGCTTTATAAAAATAGCTGAAAGTCCATATGGACCTTTAGCTTTATTCAGTTTTAGCTTGCACACTATAAAATCCCACACATTATAAAGTGAGCCCTTAATTTATATCTGTGAACTTTTGTTTACTGTAGCTGTTGTGTGATAATCTAAACAATTATGTATTACTAACATTTATAGAAACTTATTTGACATATGTATGAGAAGAGAGTTTCAAAATGTTGCTTGTCTGATAATTAACCTACAGTTGTATCTTATATGGAATAATTGTTTAACTTGTGTAAGTTGATGCCTGACAAATAAGCAGATGATATTAGTGGTCATTAGAAAACTCCAAGTGTTGATTCAGACCAGGACACTTGGTTACTTAATTGTAGATGTACTTTGCATTATAAACATTTTGTTTGGGTTTGTCTGATCTGATGTGTTCATGATTTAAGACTTGTTTTCTTCCAATGATAGGGTTTTAATTTTGTTCTCACTATCTTGTTCAGTTCTAATTTATTTATTAATTTTATTGTTTTGCATTTGTTTACTGAGAAAATCTGACTGAGCAATGCCCTTTTCAGATTAAAAGTTCTATTTTACAAACATAATCATTTGCATTGTTGCATCGTTTACAGTCACTTTTATTCATGAGCAACAGTGCCATTATTTATACATCCCTGACATCAGTTTCATCATTTATAAACAGTTTTGATTAAAAGTGACAGTTACATGGGTTGTATCCAATTTTTTTAATATATAGAGGTATATGCAATGCAATACTATCAGTATGCATAGACTGGTTTTACATAAGAATATTTGTTACTATAAAGATTTGTTCATATGTCGGACATAGGAAGCTAAGATAAAGTCACAGCATCCATGAAAGGAAGGGGGGGTGCATGGAAGATAAAGGTGATAAGATGATAGAGGGGGGATAATTGTGATAATGCATTTTACATTTTATATGTCAGAGAGGTATGGCATGAAAAATGCATTATGAGAAGAAGGTTTGTTCATTAGCTGCTCTCACAGAGTTTGTTTTGAAGCTGCACATCTTATTATTGGGTATTGTAGCTGAAACATTCCATTTTTCCAATATCTGCTGAAACTGTTTAGAAAGCTTATCTTGAAGCTCATGATGCAGGATTTAGTTTGAAAGGAGGGGGTTTGAGTTTCTTTCCAGTTAGATCTCTTTAAAGTTACTATTATGTAGTCTGACGAAAAAGTGTATTTTTCTTTACATAATTTACTCTGACAAGTAGAGAAATCTATAAAACATAAAAGTAAATATGGGGCAAAAATGTATGATAATGTGAGAAGAATGCATATTCTCTTATTTGCAGGATATAAGCACCTGTTAGAGTCTACCAAATCTAATGTTCTGTCATTTAAAATAATGCCCCATTCATGTGTCTGCATTCTGAACCTAAATGACCATTGAAACCGTCCAGTCACTGGCTGTTTGAGGATTAAAACTGTTTTCATAATGGACACCAGTACAGTCTTGTATCCCTGTTTGTTCTGCTCCCAGGAAGCACACATCAGTAAGCCTGGTATAATCTTACTTGAATTATTTAATACAGTAGACTGGAATCATCTAACAACAGCAGTCTTGGAAATACCAATGTATAACAGTTTTTGTTATTATTAAAATGTTACTATTTCTCTATTTTGTTTTCGAATTTCTAGTTATTTAAAGTTTCCAACTCAGAATGAAACTTGTAGGTTTCTTGCGTACTTGCTGTTTGAGCAGAATTATAACCTATTTTTTTTTTTAATTTACTTAATTTAGATCTTCCCACCATACCTCCTGACCATCTGTCTAGTCACTACAACTCTGACCATTAATTTGCTGGCAGGCTTGAGCCAGTCATGGTACAGTGGTCATCCAGGCAACCATCAGAGTATTCTTCTGCTTTGATTCCTCCTGCATGTTGCTTCATTATTCAGAGGGGGAAGCAGTGGACACACCATGAAGATATCATCTACTTACAGTAGCCTGTCAGCAAATGATGGCTCAAACTGGGTCCACAGTTTACAACAGAGATGTATTAGTTGAGGGTCTACTTTAGATTGATGAAAAGTCAAAATATTGAAAGCTCACAGGAGAGTAAATGCAAGAAGTCGATCTTTATTTGTTTGGATCGCAGAACAGTGAGGATCAGAATATTTGCCCTTTTCTTACTGTAGTGCAATCTTGGGAGTTAGAATATATGTCTAGCGGGGGTGTGTGGGGGGGGGGTGCAGCCCCTCACAATAGTGACTTTGAATTTCTGCATTTACGCTCATGTGAGCGTCCGACGTATTGATTTTTCGTCTGTATAATATAGATCTTTAGCTGGAGCCTCCCCTATATGACATGCCCCTCAACTTCCAGTCAGGGAGAGGCAAGTGAGCCATGTCTCTTCACTTATCCCGTGTCCAAAACGGCTGTGTGAACCTGGGGTGGCCGAGTTGTACACTGGACTCCATCCCTGATTGCCACAGAGCCAGCTGACATTTAAATACCTTTTAAATTCCAAGAAAGAATATCATTAACTGCCAAACAATACAATAAGCATGTTTATTGCATGAAATAGTCTGAATTTTAAGGGATGTTCCAGTAAAAATAATTCTGAATTTAGCTGTTTTGCATCATCCACTGGATCAGGTATCCTCTCTTTTAAGGGAGGACTCTAACTGCCAGTGGATCTGGGAACTTGTTGGACTTTTCTGCATTTGCTAAATGACATCCTAAATACTACCTGAAGTGACATTACTATGTTAGAACTGCCTTTTGGGGGGCTTCAGTGTTATAACAGCCTATTCTCACAGATCATCCAAGTCTTCCTGCAATTTATGCTTCCTGTGAAATCCCAGCACTCAGAATTACCCCACCTCCAAATACAAGTTCCATTTGCTCTTCCCTTTGAGAAATAAAAACTCCTCAAAAGTCCTGCTCATAGCAGATCCCTGCAGTGTGGCAGTCATAAATGGGAACGTGAAAAAATTGGTGTTGAGAAGAAAAGTACAGTTAGTGTCATCAAATGCAAAACTGGCATGTTGGAATTTTCACCTCCAAGGCTGGCAAAGGTCCAACCTTGGATGTGATTATTTTGAGGATGGCAGGTGAAGGTGTATGGTGCGCTTTGTGTTTCAGAAGCACAACTAAAAAAGCTCCAGGTCTTCTCAGTCGCTTACCATCTGCTCAGAGGTGACCTATGCCTGACCTGTAGGGCCTTGTCAAACCCTGAACTAATGGACATGCTTCACCTCAAAAAAACGAGATCCGTCAGAACCACTCATTCTAACGACTTGAACCTATGTACAACAATAAACAGGACATGCTGGAGGGATAGATTCCTGTCCCAGCGACTCCCCTCACTCTGGAATAGAATCCCAATCCATATTCGACAGAGCTCCTCTCTGACCCTTTTCAAGAGAAATCTTGATGAGTGGATGGGTAATCATAAGTTCTACCCTGGGATCACTTCAGGAGCCCTGTTGACAGAGGCACAGGTTACTAATCTAATGGGGAGGTGAAAGCCATCACTCTGTGGCTAGGCTTATAAATGCCCATGGGCAGATAGCCTAGTACTTACCTATGAACCTATAAAAGTGTGTGTGTTGTGTTGTGTGTGTTGGCACCTACAACATATTGGCCCAAGAATCTCTCTGGCATTTAGATAACCACTTTTCAAATAGTTTGCCATCTCTAAGTGTTGCATGAAGACTTTGAAGTTGCAGTTGCCTAGCAAATAGAGGAACTGCTGCCACTGCTTTTCAGTAGGTTGTAGTAATACATCTGCCACATTTGCTGTCATTTACTGCTTTCCATTAAGCCATAATGATGAAGCTGTTCTGCAGCCTGCTGCAGTGCACTTTCCAAGTTTCTTTTACAGTTCATCATCATTTTATTTATGTTTTCTTTTTACTTCAGATTAGTATCAGTATCAAATAGTGCAAGAGAATTATTAACTTAAAGAAATGCTAAGTGCTACAGTTCTGCTATCAGTTATAATTTTTACTGCTCTGATGATGCTGAAAAACTTTATGTAAAAAAAAAAATAATTGAACTTGTGTAAAGCCAGTGTTTCTAACAGTGCTTGTGATGCATTTTTTATTTTATTTTTATCAGGTGTAGTTAAGTCATTTTGATTTGTTTAGCAAGTCTTCTGATAAGCTGTGAAAGCAGTGGATTTTGTTTTTTGTCTTTCTGCTGAGTCCACTGCATATACTACCGCAAATCATATATGTAACCAGGTAAAACAAGTGAAAAAGTCCTACTGTATGTATTCAAATATTAGCTCCCACTCTCAAATGTTGGAAAGCAGCATTTTTCAAAGCAGAGTGCATGTGTATATATTTTTTCAAGAGACAAATTCTGTATGTTGCTTCCCACCATCATAAACTACAAATGAAGAATGTTTTTGCAGTGTTGAGCTTTCAAGTTCCACTCAGAACTTTATTTCTGTCTATTGTTCCTCTATGTAAAAACACTAATGGTGAGAATTTGGGAATTAAAAAACAAAACAGGAATTGTGGGTTTTACCATCCAGTGAGCCTTTTGGGATGCTTTTTTGTGACTTGAAGATATTTTTTGACATACATCCTCATTTTCAGATAAAGATAAAACATGCATATTGACTACCTCAAAAATGGGCTTCCATTGTTAAGTGACATTGTAAGACTGAGTCGTGGCATATGCCATCTGCCCATCATAGGTCTCCAGAGTCTTAACATTTAATCCATTGTTCATGGACAAGGCTTCCAGAGACACAGGTCATATTGTGGAATATGTCCCATTTCCAATCTTGCATGAGTGAACAAGCTTTGGAGAAGATTTGCATTCTTTCACATGGATGGGGAAGGTCTGGAGAAGGTTAGTTAGTGCATCAGCTGCTATGAGCTACCAAGATGCCTGGTGTATATTTAATGCTACTAATCTTCGTGTAAAGACAGCAGTTATGGTCACCTGCTTCCACACCACATGTTTAGCTCAAGCACTCCATACTCCATGATTACCTGTACTGTATATTCCTGGATTGTTCTTTTAAGGATGCTGCCTCATCAGTGTATTCCAAGAGATCCCACGGGATTCTAGAAAAAGTGCAAGGCCCTGTCTGCTGTACATTTTTAGAATTCTCTGTATTTGTCTTTTCTGCCATTCTGCCAGGCCCACTCGGTCCTGTATTTTATGAGTCACAGTAAACACAGTAACTGTTTAGTTTGTAATATTTTGTAAACAACGTACAGTATATCAGCATCACTCAAGTTACACACACATTATCAGCAGTGTTTTGTTAATCCAGCTGAGACTATTCATATGATGTTAAGCATTTCTCTCTGTGCTACTTGGTTGTCGAGATATTTAGAAAAACACAAAATGTCTGACAATGTAAATAAATAAAGTGTGAGCAATTATTAATCTCTCTTTACCTGCACTAGACAGAGGTTAAATATCAATCCAGTTGTGTTTGCCATCGTGTATGCTTCAAAATAAAATATTCTGATACCTTGTATGTAACATGGTTTTGGAATTATTAATGCAAATATGAACAAGCAATATTTGATGCCTAGAGGTGTCGGTAGGATGTAACTGCAGAAGTACCTGGAGGTGTCACTTGGTTGCAATGAGTTAAATGTCAGAAAGTAGCAGTGATATTCCAGGTCATTTTGCCTCCCCATTCCATTTACAAAGTCTATTAAAAGGCCAGTTTTATAGTCATCCATACAGCAATTCTGATTTTTCTTGGGTCATGCTGACAGGATATATTTTTCTGATTGTGCTACCAGCTTGCAGAACCTCAGTTTCTGGACATCTATGAAAGGTAACATCCTCAAACCATTCTGACGACCTTTGCTTGTCTTTTGACAGACTATATATATATATATATATATATATATATATGTATATATATATATATATATATGTATATATATATATATATATATATATATATATATATATATAGTTTTATTTATATATATATATATATATATATATATATATATATAGGAACACTTTATAAGAATTTCAGAATCTCGAGCTCATAAAGTGCAAAGATCGGAAGATCGCAACCCCAGGAGTGCAAAATTCAAAGTCTGGAATGCAGGAGATTTTGAATTAGTGGTTCTGATGTTGCGCTGTGTTCGTGGATTCATTAATTGTTTGTGTGTTGGGTAGGGGCTGTAGTGTGTGTTAATGTGTGTTGTTACTGTGATGTGTGTGTGCGAGAGGAATGTTGTTTGTGTGGTGGTGTTTTGTGTGTATGTGTATATAGTGCAACCTTTGAGTTAGAATATTTAAGAAGGGGGGGGTGTGGGGGGTGCATGGGGGCTTTCCACCCTGCATATAATAAGGGTAGATATGTATGCTCGTTTAGTTGTGTGCATGTGTGTTGTATTGGTGTTTGAAAGTGTTGGGAGTTTGAATTTCGCGGTTTCGAGATTTAGGGCTTTGTGATTGTGTGGTTTCGAGTAGTTGGATTTTCCACTTTATGGGCTCGAGATTCTGAAATTCGAGATTTCAGAATTTCCAGCTTATAAAGTGAATCCATGTATATATATATATATATATATATGTATGTTTATGCACCCACCTTGATTGCTTCTACAAAATAGGACTGTAGATCCCAATCCAGATGGCGTGGGGAAGAAGAAAGCAAACTGTAGTCTTTATTGTTCCTCTTTCACAAGAAGTCAGGAGAATGGATGGATTTTGCACATTTCTGAGGTGAGATTTGTCACCCTTCATGCCTTTAGAGATTTTTGATGGTGTCATAAGATGTATTGGATACCTTTTGTCATATCCATATCTGAGACTACAATAGAGGTTTCTGACCTTTGTAATAATAGGAAGTGCTACTGTTTAGTCTCTTTGCTGAATGAGTGTTCAACATAGCGTTGGCTTTGGCAGCAGAGGTGTTTCAGAGGAAAGCCCTTCTAATGATTTCTTGTAGGGATGACTGTGATAGGTTGCTGATCAGCCCCCTTCATGGGGGTGGCTGTAGCACACACTATATCATGACTTTAGTCTTTGAGGCAAGCATCACATGAAAGCAATCCACCCAGCTTCCAGTGCAGGTAAATAGTTTTGTAATGATTCTAGATTGTATGTATGATTCTAGATTGTATGTAGAGTCGTGTCTTTCTTTCCTTGGAGATGTTATAGGAGGTGAGGAATTTGGCCTGCTGTGTAGTGGCATGTTTTCTTTTCTTAAGGTAGAAATAGTTTTCGCTGCACTATTGACTTAGAAGCACATGTGGGTGTTGCAGTGAATGATCTTCTATTTGTATCTGTAGGGACGTTATCCCCCCTTGAAATCTACTTCGTATGTCAGAGCCTTGCCGACCCTGCATGGATTAGTGAGCCTCAACCCCCAGCTTCAGAATGATTCCCTTTTTCCCTTTCCTGGTAACTGCATTTTGTTATGATAAACACGTTGCTGGAAGGCTGAAGAGTTCTGTGTAGCAAAGGTCTGGTCAAGAATCAGTGGAGTTCATGTGACAAGCATCTTGACATATATGCTGTAGAACTGAGAATGGATTCCTTAGGTTTGTAGACTCTGTAACTGCTGCTGAAGCTGTGCTGTTTCCTAGTGGTAACACCGAAGTTGTGACATCTAAATAAGTAAGAGAACATGTTGTCTTACCCACATTGTATTGAAACAGAGCAAACTGAATGAAAGATGTACAGTATTCTGCCCGGTGGAGGTCCACATCCATGGAGATTCAAATTTGTGATTAGGTCAATCAAGTTGGCTTTGTTTCATGTTCCATAAAGCTAAGGCCGTGCTGTTGGTGAAATATTGTGAAAACAGAACTACTCAAATACTTACAGATTTGATCAGATCGAGTTCTAATGTTCACAAAGTATGTTAAAGAAGTTGTATGCAAAACAAAATGCACTTTCTTTATTAGATACATGCTAAGAACTGTGGATCTACTAACCCAGGCTATGGATCCTGTTAAATAGTTCACTCTGTACCACCAGCAGTTACAACCAGTTCAGTAGTAAACACTTACTGTCCCAGGAGAGAGGGAATTAAGTCCCTTCAAAAGGCTGGATGGCTTCTTTTTCAACACTGGAGAAAACTCCTGATTTTGTCTTTATTGCACAAACTTTGCTGACGTCCCCTAGTTTATGTGCTAAAAAATTGCAGTTCAAATGCAAACTTGATCCCCGCACTCCATTTCCTCTTCTGTTTTACAGTTAACCATCTCCCAGTATTATCTAGATTGTAACACTAACGCTTGCTGTATCTTTAGCCCTAGTCTGTAACATTCAGTTCCAGCACGACTAGTGGTTCTACTTGCTCTGCGTGTTTGGAACTCGTTAGTCTTTTATTTTTTACTGGAGACTTGATGTATCTCCACTTAACGTTTTAAGGAGAATCAGGTCAGACTTGTTTTACTCATCGGGATGAATTCTCCTCTGGGATTTTTCTGGTCACTTTCAGACTGGTGGCCATGCCTGTTAGTGTCATATAGTGGAATAATGTCCAGTCATAGTGTGTTTGCTAATCATTTTGAATAACATGTAGCTGGTGTTCTTTATATTCATTGGGTCTTACTATGCTTTGTAGTTTTTAATAAAGTTTTATGTATATTATGATACGTTACTTTTCTAGGCTAAAAATAAGCACCACGGTCTGGGTCACTTGCATGTACAATAATGGAAAATTTACTTAAAGGTCATTACTAAACCCTCCTGAAGTTTAAACTCCATATATGCATTAGTGTTATTTTTCTTTAGGTGTGGCACTCCAGAAATATGACTGTGCACAGTTAAAGGTAATTTCTTCCCCAAGCCAGTGCTCTGGTAAAGTGAAGCAGACCATACACCTGCTGCCCACAGAGTGATGCAAAAGGTCTTATGAGGTAACTTGCCCATAAACACACACACACACACATACACACAAATTTTCTTCTAGTATATTGGTTCATGGTAAAATTTTGAAATGAGCACTGTTTCACGTCGTCCCTTAAATCAAATCCTGTTCCTGGATGATTTCAGTTAAGGCACTGGGACTTCATTAACATGGCTGGATGACGGCCACATCCCGTATTTGTGCAGTTGCAGTTGTTTCAATTTTAACACCAAATCTTTCTAATAAGATGTCTTTTTCAATGTAGCTATGAGGCTGTGTGCAAATGACTGGTGTGCCTTTTCCACTCTTCACACTGGGTGGCCAAGCATCTGTGTCATGGTACATAGAGCGTTATGGCATCTTTTATAAGGACTGGAGGTCTGCCAGGATAAAACTTCATTTCCCTCAGAAAGTGGTTTCTGAGCTATGTCTCAGTTGGTCCATATACCTCATGGCATTTTTTTCGGGATCTGAAATAAGGTTGGCGTGCATGTTGTAATGTGCCACTAGTTATGGCTGTACCTCCATGAAGTCTGTAGGCTTAGCGTATAGACCACCTGTTCAGTTTCTTTGTTTTGGAACAGTAAAAATTGGCAAATGACTAAAAACGCTACGCAAATGTTTTACAACTGCATTTTATTTTATTACCAAAAGGCCAAGCAAGCTGCAGTCAATACGGTGGAATTTTATTCCACTGGGGGCGGGCTTCTTGCTGAAGGGCTTATTTTAGGAAATGTCCATGCTAGATATTTTCCCCAATGGTACTTTTTCATAGTTGCACATAGTTGCTGACTTGAAGGTCCACTTCAGAAGTACATGACTTCGTTTGGCTTGAATCTTACTTTTGTTATGATTCTTTTTCTCTTTTTGTTTCTACTTTTTGGGTCCGTGGGTATTACCTGGGACACTACCCATGATTTGTACAGAATACAACTTAAAGGAATATATAAGAAATAGAAGAGTAGTTTCTATATTAATTGCTTTTCAAATGGTCCTGTATATTGAGTGGTTTATTCCCTTGCTCTGATTGCCTTGTTTAATTCACTTTGATTGATCTGCTACAGTAGGATTGCCTTAAGTATTTCAGATTTCTAGTTTATAACCTTAGTCACAATGTACTTTATTTCACTGTTACCTGTTTGATGGAGATCAAGAAAATGGGGATACTCTCTATATTTGTACCTGTTAATCTTGGCAAAGAGTCACCCCATTTTGAGCCCAAAGGGCTGCTCATATAATGAGCATACAAGATTGAAATTTTATTGGAGTTGTAAGCCAAGGCACGAAAAGGCACACTTTCTACCTACTATAGGGAGATCTATGACATATCAACTGGTACTTTAGTTACTCAGGCATTTCCTTTCGCTTTATTTTTACTTGTGCCGATTTATGCATTGTTCCCACAGTAAAATGATGTCCAAGGACAGATATTTCAATAAGAACTAATTCCATGATCTTGCCTAAACTAGTATTGGAAATTACTTTTTTGCTTCACTTGTGCAAAACAAACTTGTAGACAGCATTAAATCAGCAGTGGTTTATAGACATTTAGGGATGAGAAGCCATGTCTGCAGCCTAAGAGGGGTACAATCAACATGTACATTACTATATAAGCAGAGGCCTAGAACAGAGAAATGTTAATTTATGAGAAACTTTAGATTTGCTTATAATATCCATGTTACTTAACATTTCACTGTACATTTTTTCAAATTTTGAAGCCTTCTTTCTAACAATACTTCAGAGTAAGGTATATGTATATGCATATCAAATATGTTGCTTCCGTGTCTCATTTAGAATTCTCTTAAAATTGCTTGTTATGAAAGACTTGTATGTGCAAACAGCATTCAGAAATAATACACACACACACACACACACACACACACACACACACACACACAAAAACAAAAGTATTTTTTCAGGGGGCCCCCCTTTATATTGTACCCCCACACCTCCCATTTCATAAGTATACAAACTTTGAGGTCTCACCATCATCTGGAAAGGGAAATCCCTGTGTACTGCCAATCCGGCTTTCGGGGTAAAGCTGGCCAGTCACATACAAGGTGTCACACAAATGAGTTTTGATCTCACAAAAAAGCTTGCTTTCCATTTCAGCTTGTATGTTATTAATTTACTGGACTTTGTGATTAGAGCAAAACTGTGCAAAGGCTGTTGTGGTCCAGCTTATTTCCCTGTAAAGTAATGTAACATAAATGTTAAAAACTCAAGACCAGGTAAAACAGAGAGGATCCAGACAAAAATGTAAGTGCTTTTGTTCTTATTTAATTAAATAGAACTTCTTCAGAAATGTTTAAAGCAATTCTTCTTCATCTTCCAGCTTTTCTCGGTTAGGGGTCGCCACAGCAGATCACCTGTCTGCTCATGATTGGCAGTAGAGTTTTACGGTGTTGAGTTGCCAGCCCGGCGCCCAACCTTCCACGGAAGGCACACACACGCAGTCACACCTAGGGCCAATTTAGAGTGTCCGATCCAACTACATCATGTCTTTGGGATGCGGGAAGAAACTGGAGCACCCGGAGGAAACCCACGCGACCACAGGGAGGACATGCAGACTCTGCACAGAAGGCACCCCAACCGAGGATCGAACTGGAGAACCAGTTGCTGTAAGGTGACAACGCGAACCGCTGCACCACCGTGGCCGCCTTAGAAATGTTTAAAACAATTACACTCCATTATTTAAAGAAACATCTACAAATCCCATAAAACACTTGACCAATGAAATCAACTAATGTAGAGGTTGAAATTGACCAAAAAATTGGTTTAGAGTATTTGAGAGAATATTATGTAGTCACACTAGTTTCATTTCTGACAAAATCAATACTATTTGTTGTTTAATGGAACTTGTGTTAAATAATAACTCTTTTATGTTTGGTAATCAGTTTTCTTAAACAAATCTCTGGAGTTGTGATGGGTGTAAGGGTTGCCCCAGCTTTTGCAAACTTGGTTATGGCTATGTGGGAGACAAAATTCCTTGTTCAGCACCCACAAGCACATAAGAGCATATTAACATTTTATTGATGATTTTTTTTGTATGGACTGGTGATTATATTGAGTTATGTTCTCTAGTAGATTACTTAAATTCAACCACTGCTTTTTGAGATTTAGTATCAGTGGGTTTGGTGAGTATCTAGATTTTCTAGACATTTATTTGCACTTTGATAGGGAGAAATGTCTTTTCCAAAGCAGTATTTTTAGGAAGTCTACATTTGTGAACCAATACCTACACAGAGGCAGTTTGCATTGTTCATTTGAAGAGGGGTGTCATCAAAGGCCAGCTTATACATTTGAGCCAGCTTACTACAAAAAGAGATGTCTTTTTTAAAGAAATGATGAAACTGAGAACTTTCTTTGAGACAAGAGATTGAGACTCAGTGTCTCATCAAAATAGAGGAAGTTGTTAAATTGAGGGATGGTTCAGCTTGTCCCATTTTAAGTGATGTGGGTGGTATATGTATATCTTTACCTATAACAAATGATATAGATGAAAGTAATATGACTTTTTGTTAGCCTTTCCCTTACACATCTCTAATGAGATGTGGCTAATAAGGAGCATTATAGTCGACAATTGGAAAGTATTATTAGGTAATCCAGATTTAGTAAATATTATAGTTCAAAATAAAACAGCTGTTGGCGTTCAAATGAGACTACTGAACAACCACAAAAAATGAAGAACGCCAATTCCACGGTATCATAGTTAAATGCTTTCACCCGCTACACTACGGGCTTCATCAGAACAACACTACAGCAAACTGTTACCATTTAAATAAATGTTTTGGCACCAGTGGTGCCAGAATTTTAAAGCGACACATGCCTATTTAAAAAAAACAAGCTTTAAAAGCTCATCCTAATTTATCAGTACAATAAAAATCATACACAAATCTTTGTCTAAATAAACATCATTAATTTTAAAAGTTTTTAAAAACTTCAGTTTTATGTAAATGATGTAAAATATAAGTACTAAAATTTTGTATACATTTCTTTAATTTCATGATTAAAAAAGTCATCCTAATGCAATACGTTCTACGTTAGTGACCGCAATACAATATATTTAATTCTGTTCAACTATATTTGAATGCTAAATATGATCTAACAAGTAATGGTCAAAAGAGGCTTGATGGTAAAATAATCATTAAGCCCTGGTGGTGTAGAGGCATCAGTGTATAATTGCCACCATATTTCCTTATAGGATAACATACCTTTATAATTACCCCCTCTAGGATCTATTTGGATACTGTCCAGTATGGTCAATTTAAAATTGTGTCTATCTCCACAACTGTGCACATGCCTATATAAAGCATTATTTACGTCCTTCGTCCTTATACTATACAGATGTGCATAGATACGCTTTTTAAACTTCCTTTCTGTCTCTCCTATGTAAAATCCTGGACAAACAGTACATTTAGCTAAGTATATGATCAATTGAGAATTACAGTTATCTTGTTGAAATCTAATATTGGTCCTATTAGTGTTATCTAAAGTAATTCCTCCTTCCTCATTAATGGCATAACACTGATTACAGCTTCCACATTTTTTGGTGTGTTTATTAATTGGGGCCTTAACTATTTGTCCTCTTTCAAGATAGTTCTTAATATTACGTCCCATTTTATTTACAAATAAAGGTTGGAACCCTAATATGTTGGCAATATCCTGGTCCGCTAATGTTATATTCCAATTATTAACCATTATGTTCTTTATTTTTGTAACATGTGGTCCATACTCTAATACACATGCTCTATTAAATTTTGTACCTGTACCGGTAAGCCTCTCTTGGTTCTTAAGAATAATGTCTTTTTTGTAATAACTATAACCTAATGGGAATTTATTTACTTCCCCACTTTTTGATATCAAGCTTACTCACTTTCTTCATCATGTTAGTATCATAACCTCTGTCTTTAAATAAAGTAGTGATATACAACACTTCTTCTAACATCTCAGAGTGTGATGATGTCATTCTAATAGCTTGTATAAGTTGTCCTTTGTATATATTGGTTAATAATTTTCTAAGATGGTTGCTTGAATATTCTAGGGTTGGGAGGGTGGCCTAATGGTTAAGGTGTTTGCCTTATAAACACAAGGTGCAGGGTTTGAGTCTCACAAGGGATAATTGGCTAGGCTTAAAATGGCTCGTAAGAGCAGTTAGCTTAGTACTAACCTATGAACCTATGAACCTATAAATAGCCATTGGAAAATGTATTTTTCCTGTATATTCGAGATTTAAAACATCTTTCTCCTTTTGAAATGGAATATATCTAGATAGGCTATTCCTTCATGACTACTGGAGGATGTAAACTTCAAGAAGTCATTACTTTGATTAAGATACTCCAAAAATTTTTCCAACATAGTTGGGCTACCATCCCACAAAATATAGATGTCATCGAGGAAACGGGAGTAGTATTTAATATATTTGATAAAATCACTCTTGAAAACTACGGTTTCCTCCCAATCAAGCATAACCAGATTCGCAAATATGGGGGCACAAGCTGCCCCCATAGCTACTCCTCTGGTTTGCCTAAAATGCTCTCCCTCAAAATAAATATAGTTGTGTTCCAAAACTAATGACATCATATCTAGGATACGACAGGCTTTATCCCAAGCAAATTCAACATACTTCCTAATACTATTGGCAAATGCCTCTAACCCTTCTTATTTAGGAATACATGAAAAAAGATCTATGACATCTATTGTAACAAATAGGAGATCATCTTTCCACAGATTAACTGGATAGTTTTTCAAAAATTCCCAGGAATCTTTAACTAAATGGGGAATTTTGTCGTAAATGTGTTTTAGCATGGTGTCTACTGCTACCCCCAAAGGGAAAGTTTTTGATCTACTGCCAGAAAGAATGGGTCTAAAGTGTGGGTTATCAACATTTTTGTGTACTTTAGGAATTCCAATGAGGGATGCAAGTGTAGGGTATTCAACCTTCAAAAAATTATAAGCATCTTCTGTAATTCTTTTATCTATCAAAAATTCTTCTACATGCATGTCTGTACCTCTATAGGCTATATTAATTTTGTTCAAGGAAACTATGTCATAGTTACCCGACATATATAGTAGATCATGCATTTTGGAAGCATATTCAATATTATCGTATATTACTATGCCTCCCCCTTTATCGGGTTTCATAACCCAATTTTTTTTGTCGTTCCTCAAATCTTGTAAAATCTTGTATTCTTCCTTAGAAAGGTTAAATTTTGTTCTTTTTCCATTAATATTATTCTGTAATTGGTATATTTGTTTTGTAACAGATTTGTCATAAATTGAAATAATAGGGGCATATAATTACATTTCTTTTTCAGAGTTGTAATACCCTTACTTTGGTTTTCTTTATTATAAGGGACATTATTGAACATTATAGCCAAATTCAATTTCCTAATATACAATTTAATCTCGCTTAGACAATCAACTAGTTTAAAACCCATTGTGGGAATATATTTCATTCCTTTAGAAAGTAATTCAAAATGAGAAATGTCCAATGTGAGATCAGTGTAATTGTATATATTAAAATTTTTGTAAGAATTTACAATACCATCTTTGACAATGTTCTGATCAAGGTCCCTACTTGTGCTATTGTTAGTTGAAACTAATACCTCATCTCTTCCCTCGTTCCTTGGGTGTTCGTGTATCTTCTGAACCTTTGATACCCTTGATTTTGCTGTGGGTAATATTTCATCCACCCCCCCTTCCAATCCTGTTCTTGATCCTTTTTTCCTTCGTAATAAAAATGTGGTCTTTCCTCCCTTTGATGTATATAATTAAATTCATCTTTTTCATGTACACCTTGGTATGCATCCTTAATATCCTTATTATTATTATTGTTATTATTCTTGCCCCATACATATACCTTGCCCATTTTATACTGCTCCATGTCTCTTTGGAGCTTTCTACATTTCCTATTATAAGCTGTCTTAGTGTTATTATCGGCCACATTAAATTGCTTAACATACAATTTTTCCCACTGAGGGAACAGTAAATCACTTAAAAATCAATTTGTTTAGCTTTTCTACATCATGCATACATTTAACCAGCTTCCCGTCATTATATTTTATCAAAAGATGCATGTATTGTAATCCACATTGGTCAAAAAAACTGGTTAAATTCAGATCTAATATTCTCAGATAATTCAGCCCCCATACTAGGAACAATTTTCAAATTAATACATTTATTGAGATAAGCATTGTCTACCCATGGTGGTGGTGCTGTGGTAGCGTTGTCGCCTCACAGTAAGACGCTGTCCAGTTCGATTCTCAGTTAGAGTGTCTTCTGCGTGGAGACATGCGTGAATGGACGTACCTTCGTTGAAGGTTGTGCGTCAGGGGCTGGTAACTCGGCATGTAAAAATCAACTACCAATCATTAGCGGACCGGAGTTCCGCTGTGGCGATCCCTAACCGGGAAAAGCCGAAAGACACAACAACAACATTGAGATAAGCATTGTCTAATTTCAAATTGTTAATAATATTTAATTTTTTACCCAGGGTAAATATAAAATCCCTGAGTGTACCCTTAGGTACTGATGCTTCGACCTGCTCACCATCCATTTCCCTATAACCAAAAACACAATTGGTGTCCAAAAATTTCTTCAGAACATTATTCGTATTATTGTGACTTCTGTCAGTCAAATTAGGTTGTTCGTGATAATTGTCAGTACCTTTGTCATCTGAAGCTCTAATATCAGTTTGAGCATATGTCCTCTTGGGTAACATTCTTTTAGGTTTTGTGCCAATACGTTTTGCTTCCTCATCTGGGTACCCGAACGAAAAATCAAATGTAAAGTCGGAAATACCCAACCTACTACTGTTCCGCTGTTCTATTTGCAGTAATGTAATGGGCAAGTCAGTGGTGTGTATACCTCCTCGTCCTGTCCCTTGCCCATTAGGAATCCCTGGTGAAGGATACTGAGTGGTGGTGGAAACATCATTTATGTTGTCAAAACTACCATTGTGATCTCCTTCAATACACTAGTTCAATACAGTTTGAGTATATCCTACAGAAGTTTGCATGTGTTTGCCACTGTTAGCAAAGCTACAACGAATATCATTATTGCCAGTTACTTTAAAACCAATATTGGTCAACAGAATAGTCAGTTTACTCACTTCACCCCTTAGTTCGGCCAATTCTGCTTGAAGCTTCAACACTTCTCCTCTTTCATACCTGGGTGATATATGGGGTGAGGCGTTCGATCAGACTCCATGGTGTAATACTCCAAAATAAAACAGCTGTTAAATATTATAGTTGGTAAACCTAGGTTTACTTTTAAAAGGTTATGTAACATCAAGTTATTACTTGAAAAAATGTTTCTGACCAGTCTGAGGAAGGCATTTCCCATGTTCTGGGTACTTATTCTTGTGGACAATCTGGCCAGTATAGATACATTAGCAATACTTCATCAGTTGAATACAAACACTGCAATAGAGTGATTTGGGTGAAGGGAAGGTACACTTGTACCAGCAAAAATGTTGTTTACATTGCTGCTGAAATTCCTGTGAAGCATTTTATGTAGGAAAAATTGTTAGGTTTTAAATAGAAGGATTTATGAACATCTCTTGGCAATTAAGAAAAGGGATCAATCAAATGCACTTACAAAGCACATTGGTTTGTGTACTGGTTTAAAAAAAAAATTTTTGTTCTGGATAGTGTTTCATGCAAAGTGTTTAGTGGTGACTTTAAACTTTTGTTGGAATGCAAAGAGGCATCATGACAAATTGACCTTATGGCTGATCGGGCACCAGGTCTTAATGAGAGAGTTAATGTAAAGTGTTTTTTACAGTTGAAAAAATATTAGAATTTTTTTATTTATTTTTCTATTTTTGCATATTATAGTTTAGCTAAGTTTTCAATAATATATTATTATATTGAAAGACGAATAATTTAAGTATTTTTTAATGGTTGTATTACTTCATTGACACTCCTCTAAACTAGTTGATTGCATTGGTCAAGTGTTTCATGTGATTTGTAGGTGTCCCTTTAAGTAATGGAGTGTGATTGCTTTAAATGTTTCTGAAGAAGTTCTAATTAATTAAATAAGAATGAAAGCACTTAAATTTTGTCGCAACCCTGTGTGTTTTACCCGGTCTTGAGTTTTTAGTTTTTGGTAGTTTTATTCAATTGTTCTTTTGGTTTTCGGCTTATAACGTAAATGTTCTTGATTCTTAATGGAAAACTCTTTTTGAACCACATCACACCATCGTTTAGACATCCTAACTATTATACCTGGCTTACCTATTAAATCAGCATTTCCCAAACTGCATGCTGAAAAGAATGCTGTAAATGGAGTACATTTAATTATTTCAAATGCTACTTCATTCCCATGTACCCCATATGTGAATACATAACACCCTATTTCCTGCTGTTTCTGGACGTCTAACAATTGGCAGCTTCACAGTATTTACAGGCATGAAAAACCGTTTTGCCATAACCATATACACCATCTCATCTGCTGCCTTATGAACTGCCTTTGTGCAACACAGAAAAAGATATAGCCACATATGTATTGGGCGCATTTAATACAGCAGGCACATATTTTCTATGACAATTTTTGTTCCTTTAATTATTCCTAAAGATTCTAATATTTTGCTATTATCTCTAAATTTGTCAGGTAGAGCAGCGCCACAAAAGGATAGATGCAGTGCTAGAAATGAGAGTTTAAAGGATGTTGGGTAGTATCTATATATTTGAGTAAGTATCTGAAAAGCTTTACCCCTTATGCACAGCCATAAACTTGAAATATACATCTTGCATCATTTTTGCTTTAGCATGTGTTAATTTTTAATTGTAGTAAGTGAAACCCTGTTAGCTAAGGATTTGGTCATGTATCAGCTTTGCATCTTTTGTCCAAATTTAAGTTAAACTGTTTCACTTTAGAGCATGATAATTAGTACTTTGACAAAGAAGTTTATTGGGTTGGAAGATGTTTACATTCAAAAAGATTTACAAATCGTGTTTTGTGTGTGTGTGTTTATTTTCTATTATCCATGTTTGTTTTAGGCATTTAAAACTGTGCAGTAGCAGTCTCATAAAAATAACCATTGAAGACTTAAATGGTGTTGAAAACACTGTTAATAAATAGATTTCCTTGAACAGTTTTCTGAATTTTTCTTTCCATATGCTGCAAAATCACATTTCATAAGCTTCCTTTTGAATAAACAAAACTGATGCAATTTACATTTTATACGATATTTTCGAAATTATTAAAAGCAGGGAAGACAATGTTTTGTTCTTGTAATGAAAATGTGACTTTTCTTCTCATTAGTCTTTGGTTATGTAAATTTAAAATCCCTTTTGATAATATTTTTGTCATAGAATCTGCCTGCTATTTCAGTTCTTATTAAAACCAAACAAGTGCTTACTCCAGAAGATATGAGAAGACTTCCACTACCAGGCTCAGTTGTCTTTATGGCCACTGTTGCCAAATAGTGCTTGATTATGAACTGGAAAATTATCAAGATAAGTTTTACAAACTGAAAGAATAGCTCATTGCCTGAAATAGAGGATTGTGATTGGGTTACCGATCATAACCTGCTTATTGTGTGTTGAGACATGGATGACAAGAACTTCATTTTGAGAGCTGTAAAGTACTTAGCAAGTGTCGTTATGTAGGCAGTAACATGGTCTGTATTGTTACACAAAGTCAAGGTTATACTATGGCACCACTAGCAGGCATAAACAAATCTCTTTTTTATTCTGCCTCTGTCGTTTGCTGGTCAAAACTGGCACATTTAACTGCCTGTCATGGTACTCGATCTTAACAAGTTAAGCAAGGGATGCTTAACAATTGTTTAGTTTGGGTTATGCTCTGTAGAAATGCTTAACTGGCTTGTCTTTTTCCAGATATCAGAGCATAATCACCATGCTACATGCACTACATACCAGTTATTTATTTGCCCTCTAAAGTAGATGTGTATTGCACCAGATGTAAATGCGTTAAAACATAATTCTCTTGCAGTGCATTTTTGAAGTTCTATTAAGAATGCAGTGTTTTGTTCACAGCCACATACGTATGTGTTTGCTAGTTGTGTTTCTCTTTTTATAATTTACAAAATGAGTTCTCAGCAGTCATACTGAGCTCTCTCTCCTGTTTTTATTTCTTACTGCACTCTGCCTGTCTGTGACTGCCAGCGATCACCCCCCCTCCTGTCAGTCTCAAGCTCTTTCTCTTCCTTTGTTACATACACCTCATTGACTGAGTTGAAGTGAGCAGCTGATACTGTTTTGCCCAGCTTGGTGGAGGTAGGCAGTTTAACCTGTTCTTACGCCAGCACCTGCTTGAGAAGTTAATACACATGAGTCATGATGTAGAAAAGATGTGCACATGACACCACCAGAGTGTATAAACGCTAACTACATCTGATGTGTGGGAGTGTGCACGGTATTTGGAGAAGGCATTGCCAGTCATCGTGCTACTGAGCATGCACATAAGCCACTAGGATGGAGACGACGATGCAACAGTAAAATTCATCCTTCTTAATGGCTGTCTGAAGAACACTCCTCCTTTTCAGTTTTCATCTCCCCCACTGTTTTAATTGTCAAAAACAAGTTCTGCTTATTAAGATAATTTTTACAACTCATACAAATTCTCATGTTTCACATTTTTCTCTAACTGTGTATTGCTACATACAGGTTTGTTTCACTATAAAATGTTATGCATTTGACAGGGGAATGAACTCCCTTAGGATCAGAAGTAAGGATTATGCTTGAGGGTTTGTTATACCTTGAAATACCAGAAAAAAAACATGAAAAGGAATAAAAGTAAATACCTTAAATAGCGTTTTTAATAATGCTTTTTGCCAGTGCTGCCTATTGACTTTCAGTACCCTCCTGACCGGTCAGCTCATTCAATTCCCATTACTGGCCCAGGGGTCTACCTGGAGGGGCTGTCATTCAGACAGCCATTAGTGGTGGTTCAGGAGTTTTCACTTTGCCCTTGTATTGTCTGTGGCTGCTTGGTTTGTGGAAAAAAAGAGGGACAATATAAGATCAGTGCCTTAATAATGTGCTTCCTAAACTTTGTTGTGCTGGTTGGCAAGGTATTATCATTGCTTCTAATGCACATGTATTAGTCTTCAGGGATTCCTGTCTTTAGACCTGTATATTTAGCTCTACAATCAGGTCTATTTCCTAGGCTATAAGATAGGCATGATTTTGCATTATTTGACTGCACAGAGGTATTAAATCACACATCTCAGTAAGTTGTTCCCAAAGTAGCACCAAAGCTGGTTGTCCATTTACAGTGCTGGCAACCTACTTATAAATACCTACATAATTCATTTTTTCTTTGAGACCAGAAGCATTAATTGTGAATTTTTTGAAGAAATAGGATTTTATTAGTGAAGACAAAGAAAATGGGTCAGTGTTTTCTTGGGGAAGCTGTCTGAAAAGACTGCCTTGTGAGTATTTTTTAATTTTTTTCTAATTAATCCACCTTATCCCTTTTGTGATAAGTCCAGTATCTCAAGCTGCTTGTCCCTTTTGTAAGTTTAACTTTAATGGTCCTTCCTGCTATTGGCTTAGAAGGCCCATTTCTTAAACTTTATACGTCAGGCACAGATCGCCTCTGAACAGGCGGTATGCCACTGAGTAGAGCTGGAGTTTCTCTAACCGGGCAGCATATGGCATCTGAGGTACTTTTGGGGTCTTTCCAGTTGCTGCAGGTGTCTGGTAAGGTACATCCCAAAGGGGGCCTTGTACTCAATTATGGGCCTGATGTGGGATGAGTAAAGAGGCAAGATGACCTCCCCTGATCTAGATGTGAATCCCTTCATGATTAGGTGGGCTATATAAAATGTTTTTCTAACCACTTTGGCCACGTGGTTGTCAAATGAGAGATTGCTATCAACTTGGGTCCCCAGGTCCCTAATTACTTCTTCTGTACTTAATGGATTACCACCTATGTGGTAATTTGTGGGCACTTTGTTTTTGCCAAAGGGGATGACTATACACTTTTTGGCATTTAGCTTGAGGCCATGGCTCTGGCACCAGTTGTCTGTTTCTATGAGGCCCTTTTGGAGGATGCTTGTGTCGGCTGGAGAGTCGATTATGGCACCCAGTTTGCAGTCATCTACGAACTTGGTCAGCCACAGTCCTTCCGTGTTGGCCTGTACCTCCGAGAAATATATACCGAACAAGAGAGGTCCCAGGACTGAGCCTTGTGGGACACCACTTGTAACTGGTTTGGAGTCTGACATGGCTCCAGCAATTCTAACCATGTGGGTTCTGTCCTTGAGCCAGTTTGCAATCCATCTAGTGACATAGGGGTTTATATTTAAGCTGGTGAGCTTATCTATAATGCCCGAGTGGGGTATTGTATCGAAGGCTTTAACGAGGTCCAGGTAGGCTGTGTGGACCATCTTCCCTCGTCAATGGCCTTGGTGACTGTTTCAAAGAAATCAACCAGGTTTAAGAGGCAGGATCTGCCCTTAACAAAGCCGAACTGGGTAGGATCCAGTGTTTGTAGGTCCCCAATATCTTTATTTATGAGGTCCATGATGATCCTTTCCATAGCTTTGCAGACCAAGCTAGTCAGGCTTATGGGGCGATAGTTTCCAGGATCCGTTGAGGCACCACCTTTATGGAGAGGGACCACTGTTGCTGTACGCCACTCTTTGGGCACATATCCTGTAGTAAGGCTGAGATTGAACAGTAGTTTTATGTTTGGGTTTAGCTCTTCTTGGAGTTCATGTAGGACGCAGCCCGGGACACCGTCTGGTCCCATTGATGCTGTGTTTTTTGCTTTGGAGAGGGCGGCTCTTACCTGAGCATCTGAGATGTCAGGGGGGGCAGCACTCTGCTGGGATAGATATTTGCCCTTTTGGTGGGGAGGGGGTGGAGAAGTTTGTGCTGAACCTGTCAGCTAGGATGTTGGCAATGTCTGTGGGTTTGGTATATTTTTTGTCATTTTGGACTAATTCTTAGCATATCTGGGAATTACCACCCAGGTTCCTAACATAACTAAAGAAAGCCTTGTGATTATCCTTAGTGTCCTGTGCAATTTTTCTCTTGAAGCTGGCCTTAGACAATTTTATGTGTGCCTGTAGTTTTTTGCTAATACTGATCAGTGATGCCTTCGCTTTTTGGGATTTTGCTCTATCATTTAGTAGCTTCCTCCTTCTGTTGTATAGTTTGTTTATGGCTGGGGTCCACCAGACAGGACGTCTGCCTTTGGAGGATTGGGTCTTGGTTTTATTTGGGATCGGATGATCCATGCATGCCTGAAGGTGTTCATAGAGTGCGTGTATAAAGGATTCTGCAGTCTGGGCGTATTTTCCACAGGCCGGGGCTTTGAAGGATTCCACCTCAGTTTTGAGGAGTGTGAAATTTGCTTTAGAGAAGTTTTTCACTGTGGTTTTCTGGGCAGGGGGTGGGGTCGGCATGTGAATATCCAGTGAGATTAGTTTATGGTCTGATCTTACCAGTGAGGGATACACTTCTGGTCTGGAGCATAGAGTCCCCATGTTGGTGATGATCAGGTCCAGTATGTTTTCCCCTCTTGTGGGAGTGGTAACAAGTTGTTCCATAGCATTTGAGTTTATAAATTCTAGGAACCTTTGGGCTAGGATGTTGGAGCTAGAGTAATGCTCCCAGTCTATGTTTGGGTAGTTGAAGTCACCCAATATAATGGTGTTTGGAGAGACCTTCATATTTTCCAGTGTTCTCAGGAAGGCCGAGTGGGGTTCCTGGGTTTGGGAGGGTGGTCTGTAGCAGGCTATAAACTGGAAGGCAGTTTTACCCAGTGTTAGTTGCACATGGATAGTCTCTGATGCTTCGTGCTTTGCCACCAACCTGGAGGTGTGGGTATCTTTGATGAATATCGATACTCCCCCTCCTTTTGTGGTTCGGTCCAAGTTTTGGCGGCGAAGAGCATGGTATGAGGTATAACCTGATAGTGCTGGGGTGCTCTCGGAGCCCTGAACCAGGTTTCTGTTACTGCACAGATATCGATGTTCTCCATGCTAAGGAGAGTTTCGAGTGCGTGCATCTTGAGGTTTAGACTTCTGGCGTTGAGTAGCATTACTCTTAGTTTCTTATACCTTGTGATACCTATGGAGGTGGGTTTGTCTTTTGAGCCTTGCCTAAAAAAGGCACTATGGGGTAGCAAGAGCCTTTGCCAATATCCAAATCCCAGGGTGACAGGTGCAAGCCTTCCCTAGCGAAGCATCGTGGCTTGTCGAGCATATCATCCCAAGCTGACAGGCATTGATCCCCTTTGAATGACACCAGTACTTAAGCCAATTGTTGAAATTGATCATCTTGTCTTCATATTGTGGCATCATTCTTGGTGAGGGTAAGATGCTACTCAAGGTCAGGGTCATACCGGCCTGGGCTACATGCTCAGAGAGCTCCTTTATGTCTCTTTTCATGTAGTCCAGGGAGGTACGTCTCAGGTCATTCACACCAGCATGGACAATGACTGAGTCATATTTGTACTTGCCTTGGAGTGACCTGAGTGCTTGTGTTATGTGGCGGATTTATAGATTAAAGTAAAAAGTCAGTATAAATGTAACTTAACAAAAAATTCACTGCCTTAAATAGCAAGCAGGAATAAAATTGCTACAAGTTCTGAATACAAAAGCAATCAGCTAATATCTTCCACGTAACTAAGTGAAAATCAGATGCTAAAAGTCAGTGAAAGAGTTCTTACTCAAGCAGTAGCAAAATATTTCACACTGTACCTCTTAAATAGGCAAGGACAGGAAGTCGAAGAAGGTGACTGCCCACTCACCGGTAATTACTAGCTTATAACAAAATCCAGCAAACACAGACTAACTCCAGCAGTTAATATCCCTTCCACACAGTTAAAATCAATTAAATACTGTTTTTTGAAAAAAAGTGCAGATAAATATTTAAATTCTCTTATAGTCCAGTTGAATACGCAAGTTCTTAGCTGGCCAAAGCTGAGGTTTTTAAGCAGAAAATATTTCACACTGTACACTTAAATAGGCAAGGACAGGAAATCAAAGAATGTGACTACCCCCACACCTGTAATTACTAGCAAATAACAAAATTCAGCAAACACTGACTAACTTCCAGTTCAGTTAATATTCCTTCCACACAGTTAAAATCAATTTAAATACTGTATTTTTTTTGGAAAGAAAAGAGCAGATAAAGGTACTTAAATTCTCTTATCTCCAGTTGAATACAGCAAGTTCTTAGCCGGCCAAAGCTGAGGTTTTTAAACAGAAAATATTTCACACTGTACCACTTAAATAGGCAAGGACAGGAAATCAAAGAATGTGACTACCCCCACACCTGTAATTACTAGCAAATAACAAAATTCAGCAAACACTGACTAATTCCAGTTCAGTTAATATTCCTTCCACACAGTTAAAATCAATTTAAATACTGTATTTTTTGGGGAAAAAAAGAGCAGATAAAGGTACTTAAATTCTCTTATACGTCCAGTTGAATACAGCAAGTTCTTAGCCGGCCAAAGCTGAGGTTTTTAAGCAGAAAATATTTCACACTGTACCACTTAAATAGGCAAGGACAGGAAATCAAAGAATATGCTACCCCACACCTGTAATTACTAGCAAATAAAAAAATTCAGCAAACACTGACTAACTTCCAGTTCAGTTAATATTCCTTCCACACAGTTAAAATCAATTTAAATACTGTATTTTTTGAAAAAAAGTGCAGATAAAGGTACTTATATTCTCTTATCGTCCAGTTGAATACGCAAGTTCTTAGCTGGCCAAAGCTGAGGTTTTAAGCAGAAAATATTTCACACTGTACCACTTAAATAGGCAAGGACAGGAAATCAAAGAATGTGACTACCCCCACACCTGTAATTACTAGCAAATAACAAAATCCAGCAAACACTGACTAACTTCCAGTTCAGTTAATATTCCTTCCACACAGTTAAAATCAATTTAAATACTGTATTTTTTTGAAAAAAGTGCAGATAAAGGTACTTAAATTCTCTTATACGTCCAGTTGAATACGCAAGTTCTTAGCTGGCCAAAGCTGAGGTTTTTAAGCAGAAAATATTTCACACTGTACCACTTAAATAGGCAAGGACAGGAAATCAAAGAATGTGACTACCCCCACACCTGTAATTACTAGCAAATAACAAAATCCAGCAAACACTGACTAACTTCCAGTTCAGTTAATATTCCTTCCACACAGTTAAAATCAATTTAAATACTGTATTTTTTTGAAAAAAAAAGTGCAGATAAAGGTACTTAAATTCTCTTATACGTCCAGTTGAATACGCAAGTTCTTAGCTGGCCAAAGCTGAGGTTTTTAAGCAGAAAATATTTCACACTGTACCACTTAAATAGGCAAGGACAGGAAATCAAAGAATGTGACTACCCCCACACCTGTAATTACTAGCAAATAACAAAATCCAGCAAACACTGACTAACTTCCAGTTCAGTTAATATTCCTTCCACACAGTTAAAATCAATTTAAATACTGTATTTTTTTGAAAAAAGTGCAGATAAAGGTACTTAAATTCTCTTATACGTCCAGTTGAATACGCAAGTTCTTAGCTGGCCAAAGCTGAGGTTTTTAAGCAGAAAATATTTCACACTGTACCACTTAAATAGGCAAGGACAGGAAATCAAAGAATGTGACTACCCCACACCTGTAATTACTAGCAAATAACAAAATCCAGCAAAATGACTAACCCAGTTTAGTTCACATGGATATCCTGATGTTTTTTGCCACCAACCTGGAGGTGTGGGTATCTTTGATGAATATCGATACTCCCTCCTTTTGGGTCGGTCCAAGTTTTAAAAGCATGGTATGAGGTATAACCTGATAGTGCTGGGGTGCTCTCGGAGCCCTGAACCAGGTTTCTGTTACTGCACAGATATCGATGTTCTCCATGCTAAGGAGAGTTTCAGTGTGCATCTTGAGTTTGACTTCTGGCGTTGAGTGCATTACTATTTACTTATACCTTGTGAACCAGGAGGTGGTTTATCTTTTACCTTGCCAAAAAGGACTAGGGGACAAGACTTTGCCAATACGAAATTCCAGGTGAAAGGTGCAAGCCTTCCCAGCAACATGGCTTGTCAGATATCATCCAAGCTACAGGCATTGGAACCCTTGAATGACACCAGTACTTAACCAATGTGAAATTAATTCTG
Source organism: Protopterus annectens (assembly GCF_019279795.1). Classification (NCBI taxonomy): domain Eukaryota; kingdom Metazoa; phylum Chordata; order Ceratodontiformes; family Protopteridae; genus Protopterus; species Protopterus annectens. The sequence goes on from NC_056751.1 coordinate 302,609,423, forward strand.
TCTTCTATTGTGGCATAGTTGTAGGGTAAATGCTATATTTAAGGAATACCGGTCGGGCTTACATTCATAGCCATTATGTGATTCAAGTTGTACGCCAGCGAGTTCTAGCAAAACATGACCAGAACACTATAATGTACAGCAGGAATACCAGGCAGTTTAATGCTGAAACTACTGCCCACAGTGTGAGCTACCCTACTTAATTCAGCCTGTGATGCGTCCAGTTGCTAATAAGAGTCAAACTTAATTTTTAAAGAAGTTTTTAGTCTTAAGATTGATGTCGGCCAGCTTTAGAATTGTGCCAGTTTGTTTTGGGAGCAGAACTGTTCAACTTTGGCGTACTGCCATTGACGAATTTTACTTACCCCAATCATTTTATTTATTTTGATATCAGTCAGATGAGTACTTAGATCTGAATTTCTGGTTCGTTATTCTTCTGACTGTATGCAGTTTGAGTAAGATTACCTCATTTGTATAGAGTTGATCCACAGTTGGAATTGCGAGGGGGGGTTTACTGATAACATAGCAGTTAACATGCAATTCCAGATTCAAACTGGACCGGGGAAATTGTCAATGACTTGAATGCAAAATACATTGAATCTTAAAATTCATTACAAGTCCAGTTGGGGATGAGGTTAGCTTCAATTTTTAGTTTATAAAAAATGTTTAGTAGAAGTGCCAGTAATAAAGAAACGAAAATTACTTCTCAATGAAATTAAGCAAATAACAGTAAGCATGCAATATACTATGCCACAGAATGAGACTGCACTCAAAAATTAATTACTGAAATAACAAAAACAAAAACAAGCAATACTAAAGCTCGTTAGTGCCTGGATCTAGTCAATCTAACTAAAAGTACTTTTAAGAGAATATATTCAAATATCAGCATATAAGCCTTTAACAGAAATTCCAGTAGAAGGGCAAGTCCTGCTTTCCCCAAAAGTAGTCCACAACCTTCTAAAAACAATGGCAAATCCAAGTCTTAAACCACACTAATAATTTAAAATAAAACACTGGGCTAAAGCTTCAATTCTTAAAGGTGAAAGCACCGTCCTCCACCAGTGATGCTAACTTCTAAGTAAAAAAGGCTGAAGCCAATTATATCCAAAAGAATAGAAGATGTACTTCAACAGTTATTACAGCAGTAAAAATACATGAAACTTAAATAATCAGGATAGTGCTCAAGTTACACAAACAAAGCTAGATCCAGCAGGCCCAAATCCAGTCTATGCCACAGCAAACAAGGCACCTAACTTCAGTAAGAAGCAGTTCAGATATGCATGCACTATAAGCCTTTAACCAGAAATTCCCAGCTCAGAAGGGCAGAGTCCAGCCTCTCCTCCCACAAGAGTGCAGGCCACAAACCCTCTTAATGTAAAATAACTGGCCTGAAAGCCCAAGTGCTTAAACCAGAATTAATACACTTTTAGAATAACAGACACTGAGCCCTCAATCAGCAGTTCCCAACCTAGAAGGATGTAAGCTACCTGTTCTGCCACTACAGTGCAGACCACAAACCCTCTCAGTGCAAAACACTGGTCCGAAGCCCAAGTGTTTAAACCAAAAGGCTTAGAATGAGTTACACCAAGCAGTAATAAATACAATTGAGTACTTTTAAGATAATGCAAAACTAAAAAAGTAGGTAGAAACACAAGTGCAGTAAAAGCAGATAAATTTTGTTTTATTTTTCTGAACATGTGCTGAGATCAAAGAAACAGATTTGAGTGCTGAAACTAGAAAACTGCCTAGTTATAAGTAAAAAAAAACTAAGATAGTAGGCTTCCTCCAACACAGAAGGGCTTGGGGGCTCAGAAGCCTACAAATAGTCTATACCACTTAACAGGAAAGGCAGGAAACAAGCTTAATTTTTTTTTTTTTTTTTTCTGTTTCCCAGATGCTCTCTTTGTACACAGTAGGAGTGCCTGAAATCAGAATATGATCTCACTGCACTCAGTTGAGTGAGCAAATGAGATGGGCCCAGAAGGAGTATCCAAACACAAATTTACAAGAGGGGCGGGCAGTTGCAAGGCCACTAAGATTAACACCAAAACAAAAACAGGGAGGGTGGGTGGGACTAATTTTTTTTTTTTTTTTTTTTTTTTTTTTTTTTTTTTTTTTTTTTTTTTTTTTTTTTTTTTTTTTTTTTTTTTTTTTTTTTTTTTTTTTTTTTTTTTTTTTTTTTTTTTTTTTTTTTTTTTTTTTTTTTTTTTTTTTTTTTTTTTTTTTTTTTTTAAAAAAAAAAAAAAAAAAAAAAAAAAAGAAAAAAAAAAAAAAAGAAAAAAAAAAAAAAAAAAAAAAAAAAAAAAAAAAAAAAAAAAAAAAACAAAAAAAAAAAAAAAAAAAAAAAAAAAAAAAAAAAAAAAAAAAAAAAAAAAAAAAAAAAAAAAAAAAAAAAAAAAAAAAAAAAAAAAAAAAAAAAAAAAAAAAAATTTTAAAAAATCGTAAGACTAACATCCAGTTCAGTTAATATTCCTTCTACACAATTAAATCAGTTTAAATACTGTATTTTTTTAAAAAAAAGTGCAGATAAAGGTATTTAAATTCTCTTATACGTCCAGTTCAATACATATAGTTCTTAGCTGGCCAAAGTTGAGGTTTTTAAGCAGAAAATATTTCACACTGTACCACTTAAATAGGCAAGGACAGGAAATCAAAGAATGTGGCTACCCCCACACCTGCAATTACTAGCAAATAACAAAATCCAGCAAACACTGACTAACTTCCAGTTCAGTTAATATTCCTTCCACACAGTTAAAATCAATTTAAATACTGTATTTTTAAAAAAGTGCAGATAAAGGTACTTAAATTCTCTTATCGTCCAGTTGAATACGCAAGTTCTTAGCTGGCAAAAGCTGAGGTTTTAAGCAGAAAATATTTCACACTGTACCACTTAAATAGGCAAGGACAGGAAATCAAAGAATGTGACTACCCCCACACCTGTAATTACTAGCAAATAACAAAATCCAGCAAACACTGACTAACTTCCAGTTCAGTTAATATTCCTTCCACACAGTTAAAATCAATTTAAATACTGTATTTTTTTGAAAATAAAAGTGCAGATAAAGGTACTTAAATTCTCTTATACGTCCAGTTGAATACGCAAGTTCTTAGCTGGCCAAAGCTGAGGTTTTTAAGCAGAAAATATTTCACACTGTACACTTAAATAGGCAAGGACAGGAAATCAAAGAATGTGACTACCCCCACACCTGTAATTACTAGCAAATAACAAAATCCAAAAAACACTGACTAACTTCCAGTTCAGTTAATATTCCTTCCACAAAGTTAAAATCAATTTAAATACTGTATTTTTTTTGAAAGAAAAAGTGCAGATAAAGGTACTTAAATTCTCTTATACGTCCAGTTGAATATGCATGTTCTTAGCTGGCCAAAGCTGAGGTTTTTAAGCAGAAAATATTTCACACTGTACCACTTAAATAGGCAAGGACAGGAAATCAAAGAATGTGACTACCCCCACACCTGTAATTACTAGCAAATAACAAAATCCAGCAAACACGGACTAACTTCCAGTTCAGTTAATATTCCTTCCACACAGTTAAAATCAATTTAAATACTGTATTTTTTTGAAAAAAAAGTGCAGATAAAGGTACTTAAATTCTCTTATATGTCCAGTTGAATACGCAAGTTCTTAGCTGGCCAAAGCTGAGGTTTTTAAGCAGAAAATATTTCACACTGTACACTTAAATAGGCAAGGACAGGAAATCAAAGAATGTGACTACCCCCACACCTGTAATTACTAGCAAATAACAAAATCCAGCAAACACTGACTAACTTCCAGTTCAGTTAATATTCCTTCCACACAGTTAAAATCAATTTAAATACTGTATTTTTTGAAAGAAAAAGTGCAGATAAAGGTACTTAAATGCTCTTATACGTCCAGTTGAATACGCAAGTTCTTAGCTGGCCAAAGCTGAGGTTTTAAGCAGAAAATATTTCACACTGTACCACTTAAATAGGCAAGGACAGGAAATCAAAGAATGTGACTACCCCCACACCTGTAATTACTAGCAAATAACAAAATCCAGCAAACACTGACTAATTTCCAGTTCAGTTAATATTCCTTCCACACAGTTAAAATCAATTTAAATACTGTATTTTTTTGAAAAAAAAAGTGCAGATAAAGGTACTTAAATTCTCTTGTACGTCCAGTTGAATACGCAAGTTCTTAGCTGGCCAAAGCTGAGGTTTTTAAGCAGAAAATATTTCACACTGTACCACTTAAATAGGCAAGGACAGGAAATCAAAGAATGTTGCTACCCCCACACCTGTAATTACTAGCAAATAACAAAATCCAGCAAACACTGACTAACTTCCAGTTCAGTTAATATTCCTTCCACACAGTTAAAATCAATTTAAATACTGTATTTTTTTGAAAAAAAAAAAGTGCAGATAAAGGTACTTAAATTCTCTTATACGTCCAGTTGAATACGCAAGTTCTTAGCTGGCCAAAGCTGAGGTTTTTAAGCAGAAAATATTTCACACTGTACCACTTAAATAGGCAAGGACAGGAAATCAAAGAATGTGACTACCCCCACACCTGTAATTACTAGCAAATAACAAAATCCAGCAAACACTGACTAACTTCCAGTTCAGTTAATATTCCTTCCACACAGTTAAAATCAATTTAAATACTGTATTTTTGAAAAAAAAGTGCAGATAAAGGTACTTAAATTCTCTTATCGTCCAGTTGAATACGCAAGTTCTTAGCTGGCCAAAGCTGAGGTTTTTAAGCAGAAAATATTTCACACTGTACCACTTAAATAGGCAAGGACAGGAAATCAAAGAATGTGACTACCCCCACACCTGTAATTACTAGCAAATAACAAAATCCAGCAAACACTGACTAACTTCCAGTTCAGTTAATATTCCTTCCACACAGTTAAAATCAATTTAAATACTGTATTTTTTGAAAGAAAAAAAAGAGCAGATAAAGGTACTTAAATTCTCTTATATGTCCAGTTGAATACAGCAAGTTCTTAGCTGGCCAAAGCTGAGGTTTTAAGCAGAAAATATTTCACACTGTACCACTTAAATAGGCAAGGACAGGAAATCAAAGAATGTGACTACCCCCACACCTGTAATTACTAGCAAATAACAAAATCCAGCAAACACTGACTAACTTCCAGTTCAGTTAATATTCCTTCCACACAGTTAAAATCAATTTAAATACTGTATTTTTTGAAAGAAAAAGTGCAGATAAAGGTACTTAAATGCTCTTATACGTCCAGTTGAATACGCAAGTTCTTAGCTGGCCAAAGCTGAGGTTTTTAAGCAGAAAATATTTCACACTGTACCACTTAAATAGGCAAGGACAGGAAATCAAAGAATGTGACTACCCCCACACCTGTAATTACTAGCAAATAACAAAATCCAGCAAACACTGACTAATTTCCAGTTCAGTTAATATTCCTTCCACACAGTTAAAATCAATTTAAATACTGTATTTTTTTGAAAAAAAAAGTGCAGATAAAGGTACTTAAATTCTCTTATACGTCCAGTTGAATACGCAAGTTCTTAGCTGGCCAAAGCTGAGGTTTTTAAGCAGAAAATATTTCACACTGTGCCACTTAAATAGGCAAGGACAGGAAATCAAAGAATGTTGCTACCCCCACACCTGTAATTACTAGCAAATAACAAAATCCAGCAAACACTGACTAACTTCCAGTTCAGTTAATATTCCTTCCACACAGTTAAAATCAATTTAAATACTGTATTTTTTTGAAAAAAAAAAAGTGCAGATAAAGGTACTTAAATTCTCTTATACGTCCAGTTGAATACGCAAGTTCTTAGCTGGCCAAAGCTGAGGTTTTTAAGCAGAAAATATTTCACACTGTACCACTTAAATAGGCAAGGACAGGAAATCAAAGAATGTGACTACCCCCACACCTGTAATTACTAGCAAATAACAAAATCCAGCAAACACTGACTAACTTCCAGTTCAGTTAATATTCCTTCCACACAGTTAAAATCAATTTAAATACTGTATTTTTTTGAAAAAAAAGTGCAGATAAAGGTACTTAAATTCTCTTATACGTCCAGTTGAATATGCAAGTTCTTAGCTGGCCAAAGCTGAGGTTTTTAAGCAGAAAATATTTCACACTGTACCACTTAAATAGGCAAGGACAGGAAATCAAAGAATGTGACTACCCCCACACCTATAATTACTAGCAAATAACAAAATCCAGCAAACACTGACTAACTTCCAGTTCAGTTAATATTCCTTCCACACAGTTAAAATCAATTTAAATACTGTATTTTTTTGAAAAAAAAAGTGCAGATAAAGGTACTTAAATTCTCTTATACGTCCAGTTGAATACGCAAGTTCTTAGCTGTCCAAAGCTGAGGTTTTTAAGCAGAAAATATTTCACACTGTACCACATATCTTTAAACTATCTTTAATGAAGAGTGGTATAAAAAGCTATTGACACACAAAGCACTTTAAACATTAAAGCTTACACTGTATAAAACAATATGAATAAAACAAGAATGGATAAGCATAATCAAAACAATGCCTTAAGAAACATTACATTTTACATGCAGTTATCCTAAAAGTACAAAAATGCACTACATTCTTGCTTTTCCCTCCCCTGCCTAACAGATTCTTGCCCCTCCCCTCAGTTTTGCTACATATTTAGACCTAAGTAATATCAGCAGGCATCTCCGTCCAGAATTGACGACCTGGTGGGTGACAGGCTAGTACAAACAAATGAACATATGAGCCTAACCTAACCTAACAAGGGCAGAGATTGTTAAGACTTGACTCAGCCTAGGTACAACACGTTTTATTTAACCAAACTAACGGTCACTTATCCCTATATCCATAATCTAATGGCTTCCAGTGAAGGGGTTTATTCTCACTTCATAAGCCGAAGTCAAAATGGCCTCATCCCAAATACTCTTGACTGTATTAGTAAGAATAAATAATTATCGACTGGATGCTTTCAATTCCAGCCTGTATCCAAGTGTACCTTTCCAGTAGACAGCTTAACCAGTAAGCAGAGCTAAATTGATTTCTCTTAAGTGTAAAGTCCAGTGCAGGTACATGTGTAAATCTGTGGCATGTGGTCAAAATATTCTCCTACTCACACTTCATTTAGAAAAGGCCAAGTTGGTATCTTCCTGCTTGGTTCTGGTCTGAGCAAACACATCCAATCAAGAGTTAATAACTAAAGTATTCATAGGTTCATAGATTAGTACTAGGCTAATTGCCCTTGTGGGCCATTTTAAGCCTAGCCAATTACCTCATGTGAGAATCAAACCCTGCACCTTGTGTCTGCAAGGTAAACACCTTAACCATTATGCCAACCTCCCACCCTGAGATGTCATACCCAGGGGTTTTCTGCTATATTTATCTCTTGAGGGAGGGATTCCCCTGCCCAAAAGTCCTCAGTTAAATATATTTCCATCATCTATGATTACCATGTTCCTCTTTAGATCTACATTGCTAAAGTACATTAAAGAAATTGTTTATGTGACATCCCAACTGTACACAAATGGGGAAAAGGGGTTAGAGATGGATGTGGTCATGCTGTATAATATTACTCCAAAAATATACCTTTGGCAGTCCATGCTGGCCAGTCAAACACCTTCTGTTGTTTCTGTAGTCCAGTTACCTCATACTCAGTCCCAGTCTTTGAGACGCATAACCACAGAAAATCATGTATTAACCATTTTCTCCAGCTCCTGATGTATTCCATATACATATACATTAATAGAAAAGAACACAAATCATAGCAGCATTTTTCATGATTTTCTTTCATTATTCATATATTTTCTTTTTAACAGTATCTTCTGCAGCACCTAGATATTTTTTTTGTCATTCTAGAGACAGACGATGTGTTAAGATAAAAATAGCAGAAGTAGATGAGAGTTTTACGCTTGAATTTTAATATCAGAAAATACGATTTATTAACTTTTAGATGTTTTCTCTGAACTGGTTAACCTAAGATTTCATGTTTTCCCATCAAAAACAGAGTTATAAAGAGTGTTATGTGAAAGAGTTATGTATCATAATCTCCTCAGTGCCACCCTACCTCTTGGATAGGCTGCTTAAGGAAATCACACTTTTTATTTAGGACAAGGAAGACCATTTTATTCTACACTATTAGAAGTCTAGAAACTCTTCAAATAGCCAAAAATATCTGGATTATAATCTAAGCATCTTTCAGAGACATCTGGTTATACAACATAATCTGTTGGGCTTAAACAACGATGAAATACGGTGAAATACTGCAGTAGTTATTGTGTTTTTGAGAAAAGCTGAGACTGAACTGCTAAAATAAAGAGGAATGAGGAAAGGGGGCACCCTTGATAAATGCCTCTTGTATGTCTAACTTGTGTAGAACAGATCACATTTGTAACCGCATGTGTTCTTGGATTATGATGCAGTCATTTACAAAGATGAATAATGCGGTAGTTTCCCATTGCTTTCCATAAATAAATACCTTTGCATGGAATCAAATGCTTTGTTTAAATCAAATATAATGGCCCTTTATAACTTGTAGAACAGTCTCTGTGCATAAGTAAAACTACAACAGTTCTGGGCCTTCTTGATACCTTCTGACAAACCATTGTTGTGTCATCTGCACGCTTTTAGGGACTAACCTTTTAACAGTCCTTCAAGGATTATAGCTAGATGTCTTGCTTCCTTGTGGAGCAAAAAATGGGTTATAGTTTACTGAAAGTGATGACTTTTGACCTTCTTTGGGAAATAAGACATTTATAGGTGATTGCCAGTCCAGAGGGCTACCAAACCCTGAAATTATTACATGGTCATTATTGACAGAGTCTATAGTATATTTAATGTTGTTAATGCAGACTTTTACACCAAAGCAGGTTTATCTGGGGAGGTATGACCCAAAATTGATAGCTTGTCTGACTCCCTATATGCCCCTGAACACTTCTTATTATCTGAATTTTGCTTTTATATAAGAATGATCTTATTTCACATTAAGTATGAAAGCATGTCATGGGCTAGCTATTGAAGACTAACTGGTGTTTCTTGCTGTGTTACAAGCACCTTTGCATACAAAAATGCATTCCTTTTCCATATTGACCTTAATTATCGTTAAGAGATGTAAGTATACCCAGAGTACTGGAGCTAACCTGTCTGTAATACTCCTATCTCATGAGCATAGACACTCACACTTACTAGTACCTATACAACGACTATGAAGACTGCATCAACAAACACCTCCCTATGCTGAACAAAACTAAAACATCACATGGGTAACATTTGCACAACTACTGTTCACAGAAAGTCAAATGCACAATTGTGATGAGAGTCCATGACAAAAAACTGAGATTAAAACCTGAACCAAACCAAATTCAAAAGTCCGTTAGACCAACATTGTCACCTGGCAGCCCAAAAAGTATCAGATCCGTATTTCACTGAACTTTGTAACGAACTTCTGATTGTGTTGTGCCTGCCTGGGACCACAGTTAAGGCCATTTCTACTACTTTATAAATAAGGTTTAAGACTAACATGGTCGTTGTTCATGTTGGATTGTACAATGTCAGAAGCAGCTGCTTTTTCTTTGACCTGCAACATCTTAGCAGGTACAGTGAGATGCATCTCTGTAGTGAAATCCTCCTGTCACCTCAAGTGGCACCTACATATCTTAGTAAATTTTGCATTCAGCTAACGGCTAGGATCATGGTACCATACTCATGAGATTCGGTGGCCTTGGTACCATAGTCAGGAGATTCAGTGGCTGACTGCCTGGGGAGTTGGGTGCAACCAGCTGTAGTGTTTTATAACGGATGTGCCTTTTGTTGCCCTTTTCACATTTCATGAGGAAAGAAATGCAACAAATTAAAAATCAGAGATGAAAGTGGCCTTGCTAAACATCAAAATTCTCAACAATTAAATGGGTGATTTAGCAGTTTTCATCTGCTTAGAGGATGTTGATTTGTGAAACGTTTCTGCAACTTGATTTGAAGATTCAAAATGCACATCAGAAATCCAACCATATACCTCCTTTCATTACTACTGGTGATAGGTGGCAGTGTCTCAGGCCTTATAAATGAATGACTTACACCCACAAAGTAATAAAATAACTTGGGAATAGAAATTACAAGCAAGTAGTTAAAGTCACTAAATTTGAATCTAACAGTATAGCATTTCATCACAATGCAATCTGCGTTCCCTACAAAATGTAAGGATTTCCTATCTAAACTCCAGGGTGAACAAAATTGGCAAAAATACACTTTATCCACTTCAGCATTCCTCATTATATATAGATAAAATATATAGCGTTAATGAGAAAAAAACTATAATGCTTAGCTTTCTGAAATTTCGCTAGTTATACAGTTACAGATAATTCTAGATTAAACTACAGGAGCTGTCATTTTCTTATCAATTTTCCATCCAAGCTCAGCCTGGTCTGAAAGGGTGAGAGCATCTCCCATCGATTCTGAGGCTTTGATTAGCAGGACATTAGACTGGCACTTAAAATTTTCCAAGTCTCCATTACCCTCCCTTTATTACCCGTAGCCCTTTATAGTGAAGGACCCTTCTTCAGATTTCTTTGCCTGCTTGTTGAAGTCTGCTGAGTTGCTAAAACACCTCCAAGGTGCTGTTACGTTGCTTTATGGTGACCTTGCTGGCTTTTGTTTTCTCCTAGAAGAAATCATTTCATTCTTTTCTCCATGTCTTTGAGGTTCTGTCTTTTAGGTTGTCCATGATGAGTTTTTTTGCTGGAATGGTCTTCTCTTCCCTTCCCATCTCCCAAGATGTACCTCAAGACTTGTAGCAAGCTGGGGCAGAATTTTATATAGCTCTGTCTCCAGCCATGTATTTCAATTTATTTTACATACTTGCAGTAGATGCAAGAATTCTACATTCCAGGCCTGAAGCATCTGCACTTTAATCTGTTTACCCACATGTAAGCAGGCCATCTTTACAGCCCATATTGATAGTTTGTTGATCTCCTTCAGTGATATTATGCAGTGAATTCCATCAGTAATTATTCTACTCAGTCTTTGATTAGGTTTGGTAAGAAGGCCTACAGTTTGTTCTGTATGGTTTTGAATTCCCATTGGTGTTTTTCTCATGGTGCTTAATTTCATATATTTTTAATGAACCAGACTCTAGAGAAATGTATTTTCTTTCTTGAATTATTGTAAATTAGAACTAAGAAAAGCTGCTACACATAGTCTGTGTTGTGATCTTCACTTGACCTGATACAAAACTACAGCATGACAGATGCAGTGGCAGGCATGACTCCAGCTGGTTATCATTTTTGTAAAAAGCAGCTTGTTTGTTCTGTCATTGACAAATTAACGTAGAAAGTGTTTGTTTCCCCTTTCATGAGCAAGGTCTCTGTGGATATACCTTGAAAGGGATCATAAAAGACTTCTAGAGAAGAAGAAACATTCTGTTCACATTATAGAGCATGCATACCACTCCTTCACTTCCCAAAACTGCTCTGGACTTCCATAAAAGAAAACATCTCTTTGAGGTCTTTCTGCCAAACTCCACAAGAGATCCATACCCCACTTCCTCAAGCTGTCATTGCTGTCATCAGTCAGGTGTTTGCTAGAGGGAAGATTCCTTAGGTTTACTGAAATGTTACTAAGTACTACGCTGGTAGATTTTGATAGATGTCACCATATGGATAGCTTACATCCTAGAACACTGTGGTTCCCCTGACTTCGCTGCCATGTACCAGGATCAGTTACTATTAGAGGGGTTGAGTTCTTAGTAACAGTGTGTGTCACTCAAGTCTGAATGAAAGAAGTTCCATGGAGGAACAAATTAAGGAGCTTTGTTCCCATCTTTTCCTTATGCCCATTAAATCAGTTCGGCATCAGCTCATTCTTAATCTCGGTGATGTCTGTTGCTCCAGCTGGTTTGAGAAGTTTCATACTGTTATACTGAACAGTGTTGATATATGACATGGATACTTCTTGTCATATCATGATTTGTAAGTCACACAGGGATGGATGCCTTTGTTTTCCCTAAAAAAGTCTAATCTAATCTAAAAAAGAGTGTGCATTTGCTATTTATTTTGCCCCTGGATTTTTACCAAATGTCTAACTGTGGTGATGGAGGCTCTGTAGTGGAAAAGTCTTGTCCTCCCATATTTATTTATTTATTTATTTTATTTTATTTATTTATTTATTACATTTGTTAACTGGGTTATGTCCGACTGGCCAGAAGCCCGTTTTCAGCAGAGGCCCAGGGAGAAAAGCTCCACAAGCATTAACAAAATATACATTAATTATAATTAATAAATACAGAAGACAGTATAGAATACAAACAATAGTACACATGTATACAGTGTCTGTAAACAAACAGAAATATTAATTACAAAGACTGTTGCTAAGTTAGAAATACTAAATTACAAGTGTGCACAAAATAAAAATAAAATAAAATCAGACACAGTATATATATATATATATATATATATATATATATATATATATGTGTGTGTAGTGATGAAAAGCATGGAGTATCTCAGCAGGTTGACTATAGATAAGAACCTACCCAGTTATCCCTGGTAATACAGCTGTCATGAGACATGCTATAGTGCCAGTCTATTGGAAATGTCCATCAGGTTGAAAAGGTTGCATTGTTTTGCCTAGAACCTCCTTCTCCATTGTGTCTTGTTTCTGTCCTCTACTGAACCTTTCTTCTTTGGAGAGACAGCAGTTAGTTCTTTTAATTTTCTCACAACTCAGAATACAGGCGCATGTTTTCTTCAGCTTTTATTGCTTTTGTAGTGACTCAAATATGTAATCCCCTCTCATAACCTGTATGATCTCAGAGATACTAGCACTGATGTGTGTATGTTCCGCTTCAATGCCCTGATGGTGACTTAAGTTGTATTTTCAGTAAATTTCTGTAATTGTTTTGATTGTTTAGTCTTTTGGAAATGCACGTGCTTTCTTCTGTTTCCATGAATTTTAAGACAGGCTTGACAAAGCAGTTATATTTTCTCATTTTAACTGACAATATCTCTTCTGCCACAATAACTGTTGAACAGTTACAGTATTCCTGAGGAAGGCATTTGATTTTGTGAATCATGCTCTGTTCTTAGGCCAGCCTTCTGACTTGGTGTTTGCTGTCCAAGTGCTGTCTTGACAATTGGCTTGTGTGGACTGCTGCATGGCCTGTTATTTATGACCGTTTAACCTTTGATACTTCATTCATATATGCAGAGAGCATGAATCTCATTCTAAAAAAAAACAAATGCTTTGCAACTCCAAATTGCAGTGCTCCTAATGAGACGTTGGCAGTCCAATCCAGTTTAAAATGGGATACCTTTCATTTTGTGCTGTGTGGATAAACATCTAATGGTTCCGTGCCTCAGCAGAATCCTTGACTGGGTTATATTGTAAGTAATTGCTTTGTGGACAAAACTGTCAACATGTCAAGATTCTTTCATTTATTTTGTCAGTATTAACTGATCCATTACTTATGTCATTGCTCCATATCCACTAAATAGCTGACGTGGTCAGTTCAGGGCTGGTCATGTTTAGTTATTCATGTTTGGCTGCCGATGCCTACTTGTTTTCTGCTACAAAATTTTGTTTAAAATCTGCAGCTGTGAGCCTTGCTAGTGTCTTCTGTCCAAAAGGAAGAGACGACTTATATAAAATGTGTGTATATTTTGGCATTCTCCTCATAGACATGAGCACTGCTGCTTATACTCTAATGTAGCCTAGTCTGCATTAAATTGAATGTTAGCAGGTCAGAATGTACAAGCTGGTGCATGGTATAATGTGTTCAAACAGGTCTTCTTAGCTGCTTTCTGCTTTTGATCTATTGATCCGATGACTAATCTTTAATGTTGTTCATGTGAAACCCCTTGTTTTCCCTTGGATGTGGATGTTATTGATGCCTGTCTTGATTTAACTGTAAACTGTATAGTCATGTCATACTTTCTATTTAAATTGTCGGAAATGTCAGACTTTTAAAATAATGTGCAATGCTGACAACTTCTGTATCTAACCTAACCCTTCCCAGAGGAGTGATATTTTATGGTTTCTAAACGTCGACCTTGTCACTGCTGCTTATTCTTACTGTCTGCATTTTGCAGGACTTTGCATAAATTGGACTAATGGGCTGTAAATATTTTTCTGCTTCTGTTTCTGTTTGCTTCTCAATTACAGGTAAGGACATTGTGTATTAATATTTGGGAAAATATCAAGCTACCTTAATCCTTCTTTTATATGCTTAACGTCTGAACTGTTTCCTGATTTTCTGATTTTGTAGCTGGCATGACTACTAAAACTTTGCATTTATTGTCAAGATTATGTTTCCTCAAAAGCAAGAGAAGTAGACTTTGGGCCTGCTAGAGTAGCTGGAGTTGTATACCCACAGTTGTGCTCAAGTGATCCAGCCAAAATGACTGCGAGAATAAGAACCGCTTTTGCTTATTAAAAATTTCCCTGTTGAACATCCAGAGCATATTTGGCAGCAGCTGTTCTGGGAAGGCTTATAGCTTGAAAGATCGGTAGAAACAATTGCAAGACAAATCTCAAGAGCCTGCTGTTTTCTTATTCACAGTCTTTATTGGCCTGTTCGTCGTACCAGATAACCGCACTTCATGTTTGATGCATTTCTTGGGAGGTGACTCCATTTATATTTGTTGTTAGAGCGGGCTTGTTTCCACTCCGGCCAACCCTGGGGCATGCCCAGATCATGGGGCCGTGTTCCAGGGATAGGGAAATGCAAGCAAGCCACAGCTCCTAACTACAGTTTTGGCACCAAAAATATAGTACAACTGGGTTTATACAACAGTCAAGTTTTATCCAAATACAAAATAAATGTATTTTCACTTCAGATCTAAACAGAAAAACAAAGTTTACACAACTTTCAAGTTTTATCCAAATACGAAATAAAACCATTTTCAACTTAGATTTAAAATGTCATAGAATGAATTCACCATAGAGACAATGATGAAAAAAAAATGAAGATAGCATCAGGTTCCTGAGGTTTCGGTAGATAAAGATATTCCTGTGTTACATGATGCACTTTCGCCTAAGCTTCATCAGATCTACTCAGGGGAGGGGTGGGGGAGAAAGCAAAGTTCAAAGTTCGACCAGTGTTTGATGTTAAGTCCAGCACTGTGCCCTTTGTGTGTGTTCCCTATAACAAATACATATGAAAGCTAGAAACAGAACCATAGCTTTTATGTTATAACACATATATGAATGCTAAAAACAATGTTAGAGAGTAAAAATTAGGTGGAAAGGATCAGAAGAAGTCCAGCAGCATTGATGTGGGTAGCCCTCTTGTAATTACTGTGCCAATATGTGTAAATTTGCAGTCCTATAGAATCTGTGAATTAGTTTAGCTAGGAAACAAGGTAACTTGTGTTGGTATAAGAAACGGTGTCTCCTGGGCTGAGAAGGTGCGTTACTTCTAGCTGGGTACTCCATGAATGTGAATATTAACCTCAAATGTGCCAGGTGTCCTAATAAGACAGTTGACAAGGATTAAAATGAGATGTTATGTGGTGACCAAAATTAGATTCCTTGTCCCACTTTTAGTCTTGGGTGTGGTGTTATGATGATGTGCTACTAGTATGGGCATGTCGAGGTTGAATTTAGGAAGTTCAGTGAGTGAACTATAAAGAATAAAAACGAAAAGGATGTAAGCATAGGGTTTAAGAACATAAAACAGGAGAGTGGGATCAATGCATGGAGCTGAGAGGCACCTGCTTCCAAAAACTTCGGGTGCATGCTGAAGGCTGAGGGAACAATGGCCATGGTATTGCGCATTGCCACTTATAACCTGTTGTTCTGAGATTTGGAAATGGTTGGGAGCTCAGTGGTTAGAAAGGAGTAAGAATTGGAATCTAAATCTTGTTATCCCTCTGCTGCTGTCAGTGATGTACAATAGGTAAGGAGGAACACATCATTGATCGGAGGCTGGCCACTTTGTACTGCCAGGCGAGCGGGTTATCATTGTGCAGTGGGCCATAGTGTGAAAATTGAAATATAACTATCCCTTAATGGACTACCGTTATTTCATTCTATTTTATTAATCAGCCAACGACTGTAGAAATTTGTTATTAAATTGACTTTGGCAGTCCTGCTGCATGGAACCAGAAAATTCATTGGATTGAATTAAATGGGGCTACATGCAGGGGTTATTCTAGGAGTTTACAAAATTTTAGCTATTCAACAATAATACCATACTGTTGCAGTCTGTGATGGCCTAGGTGGGTTTGGACATTGCTGGCCCATCAGCCAATTCAATTGTGAGGATTTAAAATGATTAAATCTGCATCCAGATGAGCTAGGATGATTCTTGTAAGGCGAACTGGAGACCTATAACTAAAAATGCTGAGAAGAAATGGAGAAAAAATGTTGTCACATTCTGCTGTCACCACGAGTGGAGTGAAACAAGGGAGAAGGAAGTCGGAGCTGGCCAGTGTTGGGTACAGCTGCATGATTTGCCAAGCAAATAGGTCTTCGCTGAGCAGAGGACCACAGTGTATGATTAAAGCACATTTCTCAGATCTGCCATAACCTACTCATACATTTAATTTAAATTAATATAAGCTACTGACCTTATAGATATAAGTTAGCTTAACTTTGAATAAGCACTCTGTGCATGGCAATCTGTCAGTACGATATTAGTGGGGGCCAACAGAGGAGTAGTCCAGCAGCCTTCTAGACCTAACATTGTGTCTGGGTGGTCGAAATTTCCCTGTGGTAAAGCTCAAACTGTGTAATGAGAACTTTGGTCCAGGGAGTTAGTGTATTCAAAGATCCATTGTGTGGTACCTTAAAAGAAACATTTATATTTTCCCCAAAGTAGAATTGGGGATGTGGGTATTTTATATGATATTATGAGCATGAACAAGGAAAAAAAGAGAATGAAAATCCAGTTAATTTATAAGTAAATGCAATTAATAGTAGTAATAATTAGAGTACCATGGGAATGCTTATAGAGGAAGGAGGTGGGAAAGTGTGTATGGAAAGAGAGCCATGAAGTAAAAAGAGAGACCTTGTGAAGACATTTGGGGAAAAATCTAGTACCAAAAAGCTGAGGTGGGGCCAGGTGCTTAGTATCAGTTGTGGAGCAGCTTGAGTAGGCTATAAACAACAATAAGTAACAAGCAGGTCTACAAGGATGTGAAAACAGTTTGAGCTTGTAGAACTAAAATGCAGAAAAAAAAAAAGAAAATGTGCCAAAAAATTAAAAAACACACTGTACCTTGTGGTGAAAAGAATGTCCTGATAAAACATACAATGTCAAAATCAGTGCCATAGGAACAAAAGTCTAATGAAACTGTTTTCATATTTACTCAGATTCATGAAGACCGATACCGTTGCTGTGGAGTCGATTATGTGATTGTAGTCAGTAAAACATATGATGTTCCAGTTTGCTGAGGTTCAGGGTGCAGTTTATGGAGGCTGCAGTATTAAAACTGGAAGGTTTTCTGACTTGGAGGCTGATCTGCCATTCCAGTTCTCTTTTCTATAGTTTGTAATTTCTGTTTCCTTTGAGTGGACCTGAGTTTTTACTGTCCACTGTATGGAAGATCAAAATATTGTAGACCAGGAACTTCTTGGTATGTTTTGGCATTGGGTTGGTGGGACCTTATTGTCTGATGCCCTTGTTGTGTCAAGCTATTCACGTTTTAAGTTTTTTGATTGTTTTTCTCATGTAAAATGCTGGGCATTTGTAGATTTGGGATCTGTATACCACATGGTCGCTGTTGCAATTGCTGCATATCTGGGTTGTGTACTTTTTCTTAGTGCAGGAACAGTGGAGTTTTGACTTTACATTCATATACTAACAATACTTGCAGAATGGGAGGCCACAAAGGTAAGTCCCAGGAGTAAGGTTTGATGGGGCCTGAACAAATTATTTTTTCACAGTCACTAATGTTTTTGTTTCTTCTGATAATTATTCCTGGTCTGACTTTAAAGATCTTTACTGTATTACATTCACTGATGATGCACCAGTTTTTGTTGAAAATCCTTTTTAGTTCTTGGAAGTCAGCCAAGTATGCAATTGTAATGTTGGTGTTCCAGTCTTCTTTACTTCTTTGATGATTCTTTTGATCTTTCAGTAAGTTGTGTTTGGGTTGTTGTGGGCTTTATTATTGTCTATCCTTTGTTGGATGATAAGGTCAAGGATTTGTCTGATTATTTGATTACTGTATCCTTTTGCTAGGTAATCCTCTTCCAGATTGATGATTTTTTGGGTGAAGATGATGAGTTGTTTTGAGACTCTGGAGATCCATAGTCCTTGGGACTTTGACATTCTTTTTGGTTTTGAAAGGATGCATGCCGTCCTTGTGCAAGAGGAGGTTGATACTGGTGGATTTTCGGTATAAATCATTGATGAGTTAGGTTTGTCGCGAGCTTTGGTTAAACTGGAGTTCAAAGAACTTGTCAGAGTCCTGACTGTGGGTTGCGGTGAATTTCAAAAAGTTGATGGATTGGCAAATATGCTGGTAGAAGTCTTTCCGCTGTTGTAAGTTGTTCCATGCTGTAAAAGTGTCAGCTATAAAGTGAAAGTAGCAGGCCTTTGAACTACATGTAGTAATGAGAATTATAGATGGCTTCTTCCCATTTTCCATGGACCATGTTAGCCAAACTGGGGGCCATGGCTGTATCCATTATCATCCCTGCAGTCTGTCTAAAAAGCAGAAGTAGTTGTTTTTCAGAAAGAGGTTTAGGTGTCTGCCAGTGGATGTGGTCTCTTCCAGTAGGGCTTCCCATTCTTCTTCATATGCTTCAGTAACTGCTTTTACTCAGTACCTGTGTGGTAGGACTGTGTAGAGGGCCTCCACATCAACACTGACTATCCAAGCACTGCTGTGTACTGTTAAGTTCTTGATCTTTTTAAGGAAGTCCATGGTGTCTAGAAAGATTGATGTTCTTCGTGTTTCACTGTTGCAGTCATCACACTTGGATTATCTGCCTGCAGGTAGCCCTCAGTCAGCCCGAATACCAAAGACCTAGCATTTCTGCATTGGATGCTGTCACTCCAGGACTGACATCAGGTCGTCAGGGGCACAAAAACAGGCAGCCGATACCATTACATCAGTCTTTCTTGCCGAAGAGCCCGAAGCAGAAGCAGTTCGCAAGTGCCGATCGGCCGCTACCTGAATTTTCATTTACGAATTTAATAAATCTGAAGTCTTCTAAAGCTAAATACCCTGTTGGGGATCCTTTTTTCTTGCTCTAACCGATGTCAGAAAAAAGTAAACAATTGTGGAAAGCAAATACCTCAGAGAGATTTTCATTCTTACTGCGTCACCTGTTTAGGCACAGGCCACGACTTCCCTCCCTGTCAGTTTTGTGCCTTATTTAACAGCCGAACAATTCATTGTTGGGCTCTCTTTGTCACTAAATTCTTTTGCTCTCGATCTCCGTATTCTGAAATGGCTTCAGTAAGCCATCCAGTTACCAATAGTCCGAAAAAACATAAAGATAGAGATGGACCGCATAGGTCCAAAACTACCGACAACACTTCGGTTAAGCTAGTCACCAGTCTGCCAGTACTCAGTGAGGCGCTTTCTCAGCCCTTCATGCCTGCTTCAGTGGATTTGCAGGCCTCTACTGAGACCCATTCAGAGTCCGGTATGCCACGAGACTCTTCTTCAACTGTGGAACCTGTGGATGTCTCTACCTTGGATGGGTCTGGAGCCGCTGAGCAGGCACTGGCTTCTGAGGCAGTTATTCGCTCAACCGATGTTAGACTCAAACCGACGACTTCTTTTGTAACCAAAACTACCGACTTTCTTAGGCCCAGAGTATGCAGTATGTCTAGAAAACAGATGACCAAAGCGCATGCACCTGCTCCCATACCACAAAAACAAATGCTTAGAATGGCTGAAGACCTTATTACGCTGATTAGGGGAAGTCAGCCTTCCCCTGCTAAGAGACAAATAGTCCAGTCCCCTTCAGCTTCTACAGACCAGCAGTCCGTTGACTCTGAAATTTCTGATTATGAAGACATGCCCTTATCTGCTTATGAGGATTCAGATGCACAGGAATCCATTCCCTCTGCCTCCCCTCCAGAGGATTTTTCTTTTGGTGAAACCTTACGAGAGCATTTCCACTGGGAATGCCAAGACTATCCTCAGTCCAAAAAGGGACTCAGAGAATTTCTAGAGTTGCCTCAACACAGGCCCTTAGCAATACCCCCTGTCCTGGGTGTTGTGGATGATTTTTTTATGAAATCCAGTCTTACTCCTGACACTTTACCTCCTGCCCCTAGGAAACCAGAAAGGTACTACAGAGTACTTGACACTCACAAATTTCTTTTCAAGAATCCTGTTGCTGACCCAGAGATCATTTCCCAGGGGCCTAAAGGTATCAAGGCTACTACAGCCAAGAATCCCACCCCTTCGGACAGGGATTCCAGAGCTTTGGACAGATGGGGTAAGAAGGTATATACCTCTGCAACTCTTGCTATTAAGGCATTGAATTGTCAGTTTCACATGCTGAAGTACCAGCAACATATTATGGAACTTAATAAACAAAAAGTGGCAACATTTTTAGACTGTGCAGAAAATAAAGAATTGCAGGAGCTTACGCATTCTGCAAGCCAAGTCAGCAAGCATACTTTTCAGTGTGGCTTTGACACCCTAGAAGCATCTTGCAGGGCAGCTGTCACTGGCTCTGTACTGAGAAGACATGCTTGGCTGAAGGAGCAGACCTTGCCAGACCATGTCAAATCGAAGTTACTAGGTGCTCCGTTGAATAAGGACTGTTTGTTTGGCACCAAAGCAGAAGAGGTTCTTAAAAAGATGGAAGAAAAAACTAAGTCTATGCAGACTGTTAAAGAATTTTTACAAGTGTAACCCCCTAGATTCAGTAGGCATTGCCCTTCCAAACACTGGTTCTTTCCAGCCCCCTCCAGGCATTCTCAAACCAGACCCAGGGGAAACAGACCACTCAGACTACAGTCTCAGGGTTTGCTGAAATCTGAGCTATGGAGTGCCCCCATCCTTAAATCAGGGAGCGGTAAGCCACCTCCTTACGGAAAAAGCTCACAATGACTTCTTTACTCCACTCCCCAGCCCTGCCCAATTGCTTGTGCCCCCAGGAGGAAAACTTACCCTTCATGCAAAAAACTGGATGTCCATCACTCAGGACTGGTGGTTTCTCAACATTGTATCCCAGGGGTACAAATTTTATTTCCATTCACTGCCAACCTCAAGCAGGTTTCCAGACCTTCCTCCAAACCAATGGGCAGAGGCTCAGAACCAAGTACTTTCCCTACTCAATATCAGAGCTATTCAGCCGGTTCCAGTAGAACAAAGGGGTCAAGGATTCTACTCCAGACTCTTCCTGGTACCCAGAAAAGAGGGCTCTTGGTGCCCAATCCTGGATCTTTCCATTCTCAACACCTTCCTGGTGGTACCAAAATTCAGAATGCTTACCCTGCAACAGCTTCTTCCTATGCTAGCCAAGGATGCCTGCTTAGTCACCCTAGACTTAAAAGAAGCCTATCTGCATATCCCCATAAGGGAATCATGCAGGAAGTATCTACGTTTTAGGACAGGGTCCATGCATTATCAGTTCTCTGCTCTTCCCTTTGGCTTATCTACTGCACCCAGAGTATTCACAAAATGCCTGGCTCCAGCCATTGCATACTGCAGGCAGAGAAATATCCAAATTTACCCATACTTGGATGGCTGCCTGATTCAGGCAGAGAGTCAGGAATTGCTGCTGCAGCATCTGACATTTGTGAAAAGCCTTCTCACTTCCTTGGGGTACACCATCAACGAAAAGAAATCAAAACCGGTACCCAGTCAAAAGATTGTATTCCTGGGAGCAAGCTTGGACACAACTTCCCAGATGGCATTCCCCACCTCAGATAAACAAGTCTGTCTGACAGACTACTTCAAACAAATGGACACCAGAACCCAGCTGTCTGCAAGAAAAATACTGCAAGCCCTAGGGTTCATGGCCTTATGTATACTGCTGATTCCATATGCAAGACTGCATATGAGGCAACTCCTGTGGTACTTAAAAAGTCTTTGGTGCCAACATTCTCAGAACCTGGAAACAGTCATTCCTATCATACCCTGTCTAAAGACAGAGTTCCTCTGGTTGGCAGAAGCATGCAGCCACAAAAAGGGACTGCCATTTACTCAACTGTAAGCCGCCCAGACCCTAACCACAGACGCATCAGACTATGCCTGGGGGGCACACATGGACGGAAAATGTATTCAGGGTTACTGGAGCTCAAGTCAAATTCATCTGCACATCAACCAAAAAGAGATGCTAGCTGTACAGAATGCCCTGACAGCTTTCAGATCCCTAATCTTTCCAGGACAACTGCTAATAAAAACAGACATCACCACAGTTGTGTGGTACATCAACAAGCATGGGGGAACCCATTCCTACCCACTCTGCAGTCTAGCCATGGCACTGTGGAGAACGGCCTTGGACATCCAAGTCCATCTGCAAGCTCATTTCCTGCCAGGCAAACAAAACTTACTGGCAGACTTAAGCAGAAATGTCCTAGACCCACACGAGTGACAATTGGAGCACAGCACCTTCAACCTTCTGATTCAGAAATGGGGGACCCCAGGGGTGGATTTCTTTGCCGCCCCCTACAACCACCAGTTCAGCAAATTCTGCACCAGGAATCCTCACAGCAGGGCCTGGAAAGTGGATGCCCTGTCTTTTCAGCAGGTAAATCTCTCAATCTATGCCTTTCCCTCTCTGCCCCTCCTTTTAAGAGTATTACTCCAGATAAAGCAGGACAGACCAAGGACAATTCTGATTGCCCCGAAATGGCGACGCCAGCACTGGTACCCACTCATGTGCAGCCTGACATTGGTGCCAACATGGCACCTACACCAGAATCCATCCCTCCTCTCTCAGCAGGAGGGACAGATTCTGCATCCACAACTGCAAACCCTAAATCTTGCAGCCTGGCTTATTCCTTGAATTCTCCCCCAGCAACCTTAAGCAAACAGGTGCTGGACGTCATTCTTGAAGCCAGAAGACCCAGTACAAGAAAATCCTATGCTGATAAGTGGAAAAGGTTCTGCTCATGGATTCAATCTAAAGGAGAGGACACAACATTGCCCTCTCTGCCTCTTATCCTGGATTACTTAGCAGATCTACTCCACAAAGGCCTGTCCTTCTCCTTCATTAATATACATGCCTCAGCCATTTCTGCTCATTACAACACTGAGCCACCTCTCTTCTCGCACCCTCTTTTCAAACAGTTCCTGAGAGGGGAAAACAACTTAAGGCCACCAAGGAGAGCACCCACCCCTGCTTGGGACCTTAACTTTGTACTGGAAAAGCTCACGCTTCTCCCCTTTGAACCTGCTTCTTCAGCAGAGTTAAAATTCCTCTCCTGGAAAACAGCCTTGCTTCTAGCCATCACTTCAGCTAGTGACCAATCCTCAGCAGTTTATCAAAAATTCTGTGAGGGACAGGACAAAAACCTGTGGCAAAATCAGGGACAGTTGTTAGCTGTCTAATTACCTGTTAAATAAAAGCTAAATTATATCTGTGAGGGTGACTGTAAAGTTTTTGCCCCTGAGGGAAGAGCAGAATAGTTTTGGACAAGCAGAGGGTATCAGGAAGAACTACTGTTTTTCCCTGCTGGGTGGACTGGAATATGTGGGATAGAGCAGGATTGGTCATAATCTCTTGGATGTGACACGAACCTTTTGTGCACCATGGGTATTGTGTAGTGTGGAACATAGAGGGCAAGCCAGAGAGCAGATCTTACAGAGTTACAGCAAACTAGAATTATGTTGAAAAAAACAACAAAAGTAAAGAACATCCCACTGTTAAAAAATTAACCAAGAAATAAACCTCAACACACTGTTCTGTAAATAACAAAACGTGGCCCTTCTTCCACCTTAATCCTTCAACTCCCAAGGGAAATATTGACCTCTTACTTAAAACTTGCAAATACCTACTCTGAGGTTGGACCAGTACTTATAAAAAGAATCCCCCCCCCAGGGTCTGTCCCCATCCTCCACTTAATTTCTCCTCATTCTTCTTACTGTGATAACTCCATGACTCTTATTTCTTTTTCAGACAGATGTCATACCCACCTTCAATTGCAACTACAATCTATGTAAATATTTATATTGTATTTTGTAACAACAGTCTATGTAAATATGTTCATTTTAATACTTAACTGTCTTGTAACAACTGTGGTATATTATCACTCTACTGATTTTTATTATTCACGTCCTGCCTTACTACTGTGTAAGTGATTTCTCTGCCTTATGTAACTGCTAAATACTTTATGTAAAACTTAATACTTTGTTACCATCCCTTCATATATTGTATGATTTTGTACTTTTTCATTTTGTTTGTATTACAATGCAGCTTTTCTCCTTGGGTCTCCACTGAAACTTGGCTCTTGGGCCAGTTGGATCAACCAGGTTAACAAATATCAAATAAATAAATAAGTAAATAATACTTCTATAACTTGCATGTACAGTAGATATAAAAAGTGTGCACACCCCTGTTAAAATGCCAGTTTTTTTGTGATATACAGAAATGAGACCACAGTAAATCATTTCAAAACTTTTCCCACCTTTAATGTGACCTATAACCTCTACAATTCAATTGAAAAACAGATCTGTTAGGGGAAAAATATAAAAAATAAAAAACGTATAGTAAGCTGGTTGCTTAAGTGTGTAAACTAATGTTAAGGGTTGCTGCAACTTACGTCTCTCCTGGAAGCATAGGGGTCATTGACTGCAGTTAACATTTTATGGACTTCACAGCAATGACACTGTGTACTAGTACTGTTTGATAAGTATACCATTCAGGAAATTGTGGGTACGTGTCTGCCTCGTCTGCAGCCTTGTCATAGTATACCTATCCCAGTGGATACTAAGGCCTATGTGGCTTTATATTATTTATTATTGTTTATATTAGCTGCAGGAACCATCCAGTGAACTACTGGTACACAGTTGGGGTGTCTCAGGTGTCTGCCTTCAAAGTATCCAGTCACTTTCTCAATGTCATGCTTCAGTATTTGGGGGAGAATATGTGATTCCCATGTACCCCAGAAGAGTAAGCCAACAACATGCAGGACTTCTGTGAAGTAACCTATTTCCCTGAGGTACTAGGGGACATAGACTGCACCTACATTAAAATAAAGGCTTCACCTGGTGAAATGGGAAGGAATTACATTAACTACAAAGGGTGTCACTCCATCAACTGTCTGGTGGCCTGAAATGCACAGGGTATCATCTGCAATGTCTGTGCAGGCTATCCAGGCAGTTACCATAACTAAGGTAAAAGACACCCTGGAGTCTCCACAGCACACACTGCATAATTTATTTACAGATTGGTTAGCACTTCCATCCCCTAATGCTTGGGAATTCATCAGAACATTGAAATGTTACATACTAAATGTTTTAAAACCCTTTTGTCATTACCATTTGATCTAAATCAACAAATCAATCTTAAGCATTAAAATTTAGTGCAAATGAATTACAGATTTAAAGAATCGCATACATATACAATCATTTGACCACACAAATAAATAGATACTGTTGAGTAACACATTGGGTGGAGCAGTGGTGTAGCGGTTAACGTTGCCACCTCATAGCAAGTGTTTCTCCAGTTCGATTCTCTGCTGGGATACCTTCTGTATAGAGTCTGCATGTCCTCCCTACATTCATGTGGGTTTCCTCTGGGTGCTCTGGTTTCTTCCCACAATCCATAGACATGCATCCGGAGTGTTTCTCCCCAGACCTTCGCTGAAAATAGGCTCTGTCCTAGTCTGACTTTCCTGGTCAACAAATGTTAGATAAATAAATAAATATATTATTGTATAACCTAAATTAATAAAATACATAGGTACAGTAATCATTGTTCCTGCAATAATCTAAGGACCTGTAACACTATTATAGCCTCTTCCCTATTAAAATGATATTCCTTCATGCAACCTCTTAGGAGCAGAGTTTTAAAGTACTAGATATATATTAAAGCTCATTCAGTCCAGGATATCTACCGGGATCTAGAAGCAGTTTCTTTGTTTCTAAAAACTCAGATTTTGTCCCTCCACAGGGGTTTTGTCAACCTTATCCAATACAAAAAATAAAAATTGAGGAGTGGGACACTTTTTTCGGTATGCTTAAAAAGGTCTTTATTATTATTCTTACTGTTTCATATCACAAAGATGTTCATATATTCATTCCCTCATCCTCCTCTCAGTTTTCCCCTCATAAAAATTGGTACAATGTTGGCATTTTGCCAGGTTCTCACCACCTTGGATCCACAGTTGTAATACATTTTAACTTTTATATTTGACTGTCCTTAATCAACTTATTCACTCTCAAGAATGTATCTGCAGTGATGACAGCTGCCACATTTATATGCCCCCCATATTTTCCTTGAGCTATTAGTAGTATAATCAGTGACCTCTATTTGTTACCTAAGATTCATAAGAATCTTACCAGACTACCAGGGAGACCTATTATATCTGGTAAAGATTCCTTAAATATACCACGTTCTAGTTTTTGACAAAGTATTTGAAACCTTTGCTTGTACTTGTTAGGTGATGAATAATGTTGTTTGTCTTTTCGGCTTTTCCCAGTTAGGGGTTGCTACAGCGGAACTCTGGTCTGCTAATGATTGGCAGTAGATTTTTTTATGGTGCCGAGTTACCAGCCCAACTCCCAACCTTCAGCGAAGACACGTCCATTCACGCATGTCTTTCGGAGGCTACTCGACCGTGGGGAGGACATGCAGACTCCACACAGAAGGCACTCCAGCCGTGAATCGAACAGGAGAACCTCTTGCTGTGAGGCAACAATGCTACAGCTGTACCACTGTGGCTTCTAACTTGTTAGGTGATAAATACAGGAACTTAACACGATTTCTTCAAATTTTGGAGACTTGCCAAATGGAACAGTATCAGTATATGGTTGCTGTTGATGTACAGTATTTTATATACCAATATACCACACTGGGCTGGATTACAAGCAGTTGAATATTGCTTGTTTAAGGCACATTTATATCCACATGGCTTTAATACATTTCTGTTACGTTTGACTGAATGTGTTTAACAAAAAATGTTTTCTATTTTCAGAAGTAAGTAGTGACCATGAGAGTATCCTTTGGCCCTGTATATGCTGACTTGTTTATGGGTTATATCAAGTCACATCATTTATGACAGCAACCATGACATTTTTGTTAATGCCATGGATATATGACCGATATTTAGATGATTGTTGGCTTGTATGGACATCTGATATTATAGAACTACAAGAATTTTTGTTCCATTTAAAAGAGAAGAAATGGGGTCCGACTTTTACTGCTGAATATATTCACTTTAGTGGGTACTTTTTAGATATGAGAGTTAATAAATTAACTGATAGAGTAACACAAAGCAGTATTTATAGGAACGTTTTCATAAAAGTTCATTATTTCATTATTAGAGGCAGCCAGTCATCATCTTTTGTACATTACTAATAACATTCCTAAATCTCAGTTTATTAGAATTAGACATATATGAACTGACCAAGATGATTTTGAACAACAAGCTGAGGAGTTGCTGTGTAGGTTTTTGTTTAGGTGTTATAATAAAGGTGGTGTCACTAAAGCTAGAAAAATAATTAAAAATTATAAAACAGAAGACTTATTGCTTTACAAGACTCATTCTGAAAATATTCTATATAATAATTAGTTATTACATTTGGTGCTAATACTTGTGTTTGCTGGTTTATTTTTAAATATTTGGATATTCTGTTGGCTGAGGCTAAGGTTTTGTTTACAGAACGGGTTTTACTATTAAACAGATTTATCTAGTGTTTGCAGACATAATCTACATGCTGAGAAGCCATTTCAAAAACTCAAAAATTGGTAAAATTTTATGTGGTTGTCAATTTTGTGGTCATTTTTTTATTTCGTTCATACATGTGCGCGTATTTAAATCAGCAGAATTCACATCTGCCAAAACCAATCAGTTTTTTGAAAAGTAATCAAGTAATTACTTGTGATTCTGAGTGGATTGTTTATTTAATTACCTGCACTTACTCTGCTTTGTTATGTTGGCTAAACTTTCTGATGCTTTAAAATATGCATTAGTGAACATATTAGTGATATTAGGTGTTGTAGAAGCAATAAAGCTCTTTATAAACATAAACTGAAACATTTAAGTGCTAGGTATAACTTTTTAGTTGTTGGTACTTTGATTAGGGATACCCCTAAGAAGTTAGGTTGGCAGAATATTTTATCTAATAAGGTATAATTTTGGATTGTTTTATTAGGAACTTTGTCTGCTACAGGTCTTAATGAATATTGGTGATATATTATGTCATTCTTTTTCATAAGTGTCTTTATACGTATTTTTAATGGATGTTTTGTTATGAATTTAAACACCGTCATTTTAATTAAATAGGCTATATATGTAATCACTATTGAATTGATGAATTTGTACTGGAGAAGGCATGATTTATGTGAAACCAGTCTACCCGATCAGACCTTTACAGCATTTTTAAAATTGAATACATTTCTGATTGATTTTTATAAATTGCACCTATGTTCTTGGTTTGTTGGATGTTTGATTTGTGATCGAACAGAGAACACACCACACACATGCTCATACATGGTTTCTAAATCGCCATTCTTTTCATGATTGTGCTCTTCATGATGGGTCATGAAGAGCACAGTTGCTGCCAATGTACAACTAACAAGAAATGGCACTGCACATTGTAAAGCAATTGTTAAGGACAATTACTGTCCTCTGCTATATAAATTGGACTTGGCCATCACTGGCCGCACAAATGAAGCTGGGCATTGTTACATCACAGTTTGTACATATGAAATAAGGTGAAGCTCACTCCTGTAGTCTGACTGCTTCCATGGCTCTGCTTGTAAATCAACTGATTTGTAAAGTACAAATGAAGAGGGTTGAGAGTTCAGTACTTCTTAGGATTGTATGCTTTTTGTGACTTTTATAAACTGTCAGTCTGCTAATGTGCAACAATCACTTGTTATATGCTTCACTTTGTGACTGCTTCCATGGCTCTGTTGTAAAAGATTTTTTTTTAAAACAGTTTTATTGATTTTAATTATAACAAATTTATAAGCAATCACATAAAGTTATACAAGAGAATATATGCTACAAATCTAAAAATTGATAACATATATTTATCCCATACAGATACATGAGTAAAATTGACAAAATCATAAAAGCTAAAGTATATACAAAGACATCCAGTATTCATGCTTAGATTACAATATATTTATCTTGTTGTAATATAATTCACAAATGTAAAGGACAAAAGTTTATTACCTTTATGAAGTAAGTTCACTTTTTCCCAACAGAGTTTGTAAGTTGACCCACAAATGATGTTCATATGTCTGTCTAGTTGTTCTAGAAGTTATGTTTTTTATTTGTAAATTAAATAATCTTTTAATATATTATGAACTCAAGAAAAGTAGGAGGAGATTTCAAAATCCAATTTTTCGTTATTGTCTTTCTAGCCACCGCTAGTATGGTCCAAAGAAATGGGTATTTTATTTTTCTAACACACTGTGGAATGGGTGTATTAAATATAACCAAAGATTTGTTTAATATGAAGTTATCTGAAAAAAGTGCTTGTAATAAATCATTTGCATTCTTCCAGAATGTGATTAAATCAGGACAATCAAAAAGACATATGAGCCCAGTTAATGTCTATATTAGAGTTACACCTAATACAAATGTTTTGTTTTTTGTTAATTCTGTTCATTAATTGAGGTGTGTAAAATGATCTGTTCATAAATCTCCAAGTATATATTTTCCATTTCAATGAAAATGATGTTTTCCCAGCTGATTGTAATATATTAACTTTGTCTTGCTCACTCGGGAGATTATTATAAATTGAATTATAATAATTCCAGTAGTTATGTGGACAACAAAATGTTTCTTCTCTCAATACGCTGTAAGAAAAGGAGCGATTGCCTGAATATGTTTGAAATGTAGTGTGTAAATGAAGATTGTCAATGGTTCAATTCCCCCCTCAAGATTAAAAGCTTGTTATGAGTTTGATTCTTCCAGTCTGCAAATGTGTAACAAACGCCTGATACATACTTCACTGACACCGTCAATGTGACTGCCTACGTGGCTGAGCTTATAAATGAAATGCTTGGCAGAGTGTTGGTTTACAGGACTCAGGATTCGGCTCCCTCAGGGTTGCAGGAGTGATTCTTTTCACTGTAGTTGCATTATAGAACAGTGATCAGCCTGTGTTGATGTCATAACTGGTTTTGGTCAATAAATCATGTGTGCCTTGATAAATCATGTATGCCTGCAGTAAGATCTAATGATACTATGAAATGCTTGCACCTGTCACCCCTGGGCTTTCGGATATTGGCAAAGGCTCTTGCTACCCCCATAGTGCCTTTTTTAGGCAAGGCTCAAAAGACAAACCCACTTCCATAGATATCACAAGGGATAAGAAACTAAGAGTAATGCTACTCAACGCCAGAAGTCTAAACCTCAAGATGCACGCACTCTCCTTAGCATGGAGAACATCGATATCTGTGCAGTAACAGAAACCTGGTTCAGGGCTCCCGAGAGCACCCCAGCACTACCAGGTTATACCTCATACCATACTTTTCGGCCCCAAAACTTGGACCAAACCACAAAAGGAGGGGGAGTATCGATATTCATCAAAGATACCCACACCTCCAGGCTGATATTCATCAAAGATACCCACACCTCCAGGTTGGTGGCAAAGCACGAAGCATCAGAGACTATCCATGTGCAACTAACAGTGGGTAAAACTGCCTTCCAGTTTATAGCCTGCTACAGACCACCCTCCCAAACCCAGGAACCCCACTCGGCCTTCCTGAGAACACTGGAAAATATGAAGGTCTCTTCAAACACCATTATATTGGGCGACTTCATCTACCCAAACATAGACTGGGAGCATTACTCTAGCTCCAACACCCTAGCCCAAAGGTTCCTAGAATTTATAAGCTCAAATGCTATGGAACAACGTGTTACCACTCCCACAAGAGGGGAAAATATACTGGACCTGATCATCACCAACATGGGGACTCTCTGCTCCAGACCAGAAGTGTATCCCTCACTGGTAAGATCAGACCATAAACTAATCTCACTGGATATTCACATCCCGACCCCACCCCCTGCCCAGAAAACCACAGTGAAAAACTTCTCTAAAGCAAATTTCACACTCCTCAAAACCGAGGTGGAATCCTTCAAAGCCCCCGGGCCTGTGGAAAATATGGCCCAGACCGCAGAATCCTTTATAAACACATTCTATGAACACCTTCAGGAATGCATGGATCATGCAATCCCAAGTAAAACCAAGACCCAATCCTCCAAAGGCAGACATCCTGTCTGGTGGACCCCAGCCATAAACAAACTATACAATAGAAGGAGGAAGCTACTAAATGATAGAGCAAAATCCCAAAAAGGGAAGGCATCACTGATCAGTATTAGCAAAAAACTACGGGCACTCATAAAATTGTCTAAGGCCAGCTTCGAGAGAAAAATTGCACAGGACACTAAGGATAATCACAAGGCTTTCTTTAGTTATGTTAGGAACCTGGGTGGTAATTCCCAGATATGCTCAGAATTAGTCCAAAATGACAAAAAATACACTGAACCCACAGACATTGCCAACATCCTAGCTGACAGGTTCAGCGCAAACTCCCCCCCCACCAAAAGGGCAAATATCTATCCCAGCAGAGTGCTGCCCCCCCTGACATCTCAGATGCTCAGGTAAGAGCCGCCCTCTCCAAAGCAAAAAACACAGCATCAATGGGACCAGACGGTGTCCCGGGCTGCGTCCTACATGAACTCCAAGGAGAGCTAAACCCAAACATAAAACTACTGTTCAATCTCAGCCTTACTACAGGATATGTGCCCAAAGAGTGGCGTACAGCAACAGTGGTCCCTCTCCATAAAGGTGGTGCCTCAACGGATCCTGGAAACTATCGCCCCATAAGCCTGACTAGCTTGGTCTGCAAAGCTATGGAAAGGATCATCATGGACCTCATAAATAAAGATATTGGGGACCTACAGACACTGGATCCTACCCAGTTCAGCTTTGTTAAGGGCAGATCCTGCCTCTTAAACCTGGTTGATTTCTTTGAAATGGTCACCAAGGCCATTGACGAGGGGAAGGTGGTCCACACAGCCTACCTGGACCTCGCAAAGGCCTTCGATACAGTACCCCACTCGGGCATTATAGATAAGTTCACCAGCTTAAATATAAACCCCTATGTCACTAGATGGATTGCAAACTGGCTCAAGGACAGAACCCACATGATTAGAATTGCTGGAGCCATGTCAGACTCCAAACCAGTTACAAGTGGTGTCCCACAAGGCTCAGTCCTGGGACCTCTCTTGTTCGGTATATATTTCTCGGAGGTACAGGCCAACACGGAAGGACTGTGGCTGACCAAGTTCACAGATGACTGCAAACTGGGCCAGCCAACACAAGCATCCTCCAAAAGGGCCTCATAGAAACAGACAACTGGTGCCAGAGCCATGGTCTCAAGCTAAATGCCAAAAGTGTATAGTCATCCCCTCTGGCAAAAACAAAGTGCCCACAAATTACCACAAAGGTGGTAATCCATTAAGTACAGAAGAAATAATTAGGGACCTGGGGACCCAAGTTGATAGCAATCTCTCATTTGACAACCACGTGGCCAAAGTGGTTAGAAAAACAATTTATATAGCCCACCTAATCATGAAGGGATTCACATCTAGATCAGGGGAGGTCATCGTACCTCTTTACTCATCCCTCATCAGGCCCATAATTGAGTACAATGCCCCTTTTGGGATGTACCTTACCAGACACCTGCAGCAACTGGAAAGACCCCAAAAGTACCTCACCAAGAGGATCAAAGGGCTCAAACAGATGCCATATGCTGCCCGGTTAAAGAAACTCCAGCTCTACTCAGTGGCATACCGCCTGTTCAGAGGCGATCTGTGCCTGACGTATAAAGCCATGTCCAACCCGGAATTAATGGACATGCTGCACCTCAGAAAATCCAAATCCCATCGAGCTACGCTCGAGAGACTTGAACCTCAGCACTGAAATAAATAGGACATGCTGGAGGGACAGATTCATAACCCAGAGGCTCCCTTCACTCTGGAATAAAATCCCAGTCCAGGTTAGGCAGAGTCCCTCATTGACTGTCTTCAAGAGGAATCTTGATGAGTGGATGGGAGATCGTAGGTTTACCCCGGGTATCACTTCTGTGTCACTGTTACACAGAGGCACAGTATACTAACCTCAAAAAAGGGCATAGCAAAATAAATTTAAAATGGGTGGCGAAAGCCAAACACATTCTGGCTAGGCTTATAAATGCCCTAGGGCAGATAGCCTAGTATGAACCTATGAACAAACAGTTCCTCAGTGGAATTATTCAGACTTAAATTCCTATTCATTCGGAGAATTTGCTAATAAGCTGGCACAAAGTAGAAAAATGCATTTTATGAGATACTAAAAAATGCAACACCCAAAGCTACCAGAGCCATCCTACACAGCAGCAATAGGGCTGCTTGCTTTTGTGGAAGTTTGCTGTGGTGTTAAGCTGATCGAGTCTACAGCTGTCAAAATCTTACTTAAAAGAAGTTTCTCTTCTAATATTGTGCTGTTTGCAGTGTTAGTGAGAAGTTAAGCAAAAGGTTATTTTTTTATATCATATTAACTAATGTGCATTCTACTGTACATTCAGTCTTTTCAAGGACATTTAGAAATTATTGAACATGGAACTTGAACATGGAACTTTGTCACAGAATCTTTTGTTGAACTCTTTATTATTGTTTACTCATCACAGATAAAAAAGATTTATAGACGTCTTTTCATTTGACACTCATATTGAGATTTAACTAAAAAAAAGTAGCACCTCACTCCAATAGCCACTATTGATCATATATTTGTTAATAAAATACAAGCACCATGTTTGTTGTAACTAATTATTATTAGGAAGGAAGCCTTTTTGAAAAAGGTTAACTTGTAATTGGGATCATACATGTTGCATTTAGTATTGTGAGCTGTGCTGCCTTGATATTTAAAGTCTAAAATGGCTTTCATATTTCTCTGCTTTTTATATTTATGTCCAGTAAGGTACCCCAGTAAACCTTTACTTGTTCCAATTTAAAATTTGTATTATTTACTTTCACACACGATATTGACACTGCATTGCTTCCCACCTTCATTGTAGAAGTTGCTCTTCAGAGTACTTAAAATCCTCTCCCGTTTATCTAAGTATGGAAATAGTAACAAGAATTTTTCTTTTTTTTTTTTTACTGTTTATGCAGATAGTATGCAAAACTGACGGTTGCACATATTTTTTTTTTTATCAGTGAAGTTAAGGTGGGCAGAACTGGGCCAGTATTGTTTGCACTGAACTTTTCTCTTCTAATGTTTAAATATGAACATTTGCAATTCTGTTAAAAGAATAATTCAGTAGGTGTTAAATACTTCAGAAATAGTAAGTGCCTTTGCCTAGTAATTGTTTAGACATTAATCATGGTTCTTTATTCAGAGAATTCTGTAAAAGTCTTGTCTCAAAATTGCAGAAAAGATAGAGTGCACTATTAGTTTAACTGTAGGATTGTCACATTAAAAGTATTAGAATGAAAGAATGTAATTTAATTAAAATGGTCTGCTTCTTTCTAATAATTACATTCCACTCTGTCACACATTTTTTGACCTACGTACTGCAAATGAATTAGTAATTAAGGAATTAGTTAAAAATTCAATATCGTTTTTTTATAACTTAATTAGGACTCCATTTAAAAATCTTCATACAATATAAAACAATTTATTGTTAACGGAGGTTGCCTTTACTAAGGACTCACATGTTACTGCTTAATTTTCTTCCTTATTTCAAAACAAAAAGCTAGTTATATGTTGTATTGAATTGTGCTGCTTTGTACATCCTTTCTAAATGACTCATGACA
Organism: Protopterus annectens; assembly: GCF_019279795.1. Lineage (NCBI taxonomy): Eukaryota > Metazoa > Chordata > Ceratodontiformes > Protopteridae > Protopterus > Protopterus annectens. The sequence continues at coordinate 302,644,300 of NC_056751.1, forward strand.
CTATTCTGCACCTTTTGAAATTGCCTGTGACACTCCTTGCTGGGAGTACAGGACAGCAGATTGTAATAAATTATCAGCATAGAAAAAAGTTTAAGTATCGATATTAAAACTCAGTTTTATTGTCAAAACGTCCAGCAGCCACAGCAGACCACGTAGGTGGAAGAAAATTTCAGTGAACCCAAGCAGCTATGTTTAAGGTTCTGACTGAAGTCTTTTATTTTCATTCAGGAAAAGACAGTTCTGGAAAATAAGCCTTGTTGAATTGAGAAGGCTTACAGATATGTGGACAGACAAACATTCATTTTATAGCTGTAAGCCGCACTTTGTCCCATGTAATTAAGGAAGTCCCTTTGGCACAGTATTACAGTGCTTAGCATTTCATCTTTCACTATTTGGTTCTCCAGTCTTCTTCCTGCTTGGAGTGCTTTTGGTGTGAAATCTGCATTTTATCCCCGTCTTAATGTGGGCTTTAGCTAAGGTTGCAAGTTTCCATTCTCATCTCAAAATTTGCCAACAGGTAAATTGCTGGTCCTGCAAATTACCCATAGGTGTGTGTGTGTGTGTGTGTGTGTGTGTGTGTGTGTGTGTGTGTGTGTGTGTGTGTGTGTGTGTGTGTGTGTGTCCGGTATGATTCTCGGCTGGGGTGCTTTCTGTGCGGAGTTTGTATGTCCTTCCTGCATTTGTGTGGTTTTCCTCCAGGTCCTCTGGTTTCCTCCCATGTTACAAACACAGCATCTGGAGTGTTACTCCCCGGGCCTCCACTGAAAATTGGCTCATTCCAAGTTGAACTTCCCCAGTAAACAAATGTTAAATAAAAGCAAACAGTAACTGTTACCTATTCATTTATGTTGTGAGGCAGTGTAATGGCATACAAGGATATCTTCTAAAATATCACAAGTGAGGATGGTAAAGGGGTAAGAAAAAAAAAGGAATTTTGCTGCCTTTTTTAGAATATATATAAGTTGCTGATGAGAATCTCCTTGCAAGCTTCTGCCTTGATAGAGGAGACCTGAGTAACCCCACCTCTGGGACCAGGAGCCAGCCTGTGTTGGCTTGGCTGAGGATGTAAGCATGCTGATGATATCAGTAAAATCATTATAACCAAACTCTGACTAGGAAAATTCCATGTAGGATATACCCCAACCCTTCCCAGATGTGTAATGTGCGAAGGACTAACTTCTCATACTACTTGCATGCAAAGGAGCACGTAGCTTCCTGGCAGTGGGGTGAATTAAAGTCCCAACAAGAAATTAGGCATACTGGGCTGCGTGGTATCCTCTACTCTTTTTCTGCAGAAATCTTACCAGGCAAGAGCATTGCCTTCTTAAGTGATATTTCTTTATGATGCATGGTGTAATGAGCATCCAGTCTAATTCTGTGTTCAACCAAGCAAGTTCTTTGCAGTTTGTGCTTAAACTGCCATCTCAGCCTCCCCATTGCATGGAACTGCTGGTCAAAGTATGGCTCCTGGGAGGAGTGGTAGATCTGGGATGTACTCAACTTGGACAGATGTTTTGGGACCTCTCCCACTGAAGTCAAGAAACTCATTGTGAGATTTTGTGAATCAACCCCATTCTTTAAACTTTAACAGATTCAAGGGACCACAGCATGATTATTGGAAAGAGTGAGCTCTTTAGAAGTATTATACAGATTAGGGAATATTGACAGAGATAGTAAAGTCAGGGACCCTAGCCAGAACAGCATAAATCAGTTCTACACAAGTGGTGACAGGGTGGGGGACTGGCTCCTGAGAATCTGACAGCTTGAGGGGCAGGCATTGCAAAACTAATGCCATGTGTCTGCAAATATGGCATCCAGGCTTGTGGATGAAGCCATAGCTACCAGTCTTTAAGTGATAGAATGTACACTAAGTTGTGTCTGTATCATGAGACTGGAGTCCTCCAAAGAGGACAGAAGAATACAGTAAAATACAGAAACAGGGGAAGGCTGTGCTAAAAGAAGCTGGATCTATATTACTAAGGAGGCCCCACCACCAGCTGTGGGAGTAGGATGTATAACTTTAAGTAGGAATCTTCAGCTTTGGTTCTGCCTTGTTCCATTTTTCCCCCAAGCTTCAGAAATTCAAAGGAGAGTGAGGAAGCTGTGCAGCTCTCCCTCCTCTGTTTTTTTTTCTTTCAGACATCAAAAGAGACCTCACAGGTCTCTCATGTTTATTAAGTTTAAGTTTCACTGACTTCAGGGAAGTTTTGACCCCGTTTTAGATAGTGGTAAATGGTAGTTTGGAGAATGGTTCCCCAACCTGTTGCTCAAACCCGATCAAGTGCTGTGACATTACAGTTCATTCCTGTAGATCTTGGTGGAATTGTTGACATTTAATTAAACAAACTGAAAAAAATATTATGACTAAAACAAACACAGTAGCATAACACTAAAACAAACAAGCAAAATAGCTAAACCACATGGGAGAAACTTTTACTTTGAGCATTTTCACTTTTTATTTCCATGAACTCTTTTCAGAATTAATTTACACAACAACAGTCGCACTTTAAATACTGAAAACCTCATATGACTAATGATAGCTGACAAGTCTCCAAAACTCGTCGCACCTAAATATCTTATTCAAAGACACAATGATGATAAATATCCATAAAAAACAGTGAATACAAAGATAAATATATTACAAATACAATAAATGTTCCTCTTTTGAAATACATTTAATACTATTGTTTCAGTTAAACATGGAATTGTATCTGCAGCAGTAACAGCTGCCACTTTACTTCCATATTTTCAAGTTTGTTCTTAAAGTCTCTGCAGCTTATGTCATTTTTCAAGAAGTCCACTACAAAAAGACAAATCGTCCAAAATCCTTACAACTGCCGAAATGTTTAGCCAGTGCATTAGATTAACATTTGCTTTAGTTGCTAATATCTGTTGTTTTAATTGCTAATATCTGTTCTTTTAATTGCTGTGAGAGTTCCGTTGTGTTACACATGTAAAAGCTTGTGCAGCTTAAACACCTTATAATGCAAATCACCCCCTTAGTGTTACAGGAGTATTTACTGTTATAAAATTCTTGGTGAGTATGCCTTAATTAAAAAAAAATCTCACATTATCACTTATCTCTGTCCATCTTACATCCATTGCATTGACATGTTGCAATCTATCTTCTCTACCATAATTTTGGTTACCCTTTTGTAAGAGACACATTTTTATAAATAAACGTGGTTGTAAAGCAGTTGTGTTAATGCAAGTCCATGTATAAGATCTTCCCATTATCATTCATTTCTCATATCCATGCTTATTGGTACTGGGAAAGATCTGTAACGTGACTCTTCATCAGTATTTTTAATAGTGAGACCCTTTACAGTTGTTGCGTCTTTCAGCTTTTCCCGGTTAGGGGTCGCCACAGCGGAACTCCGGTCCGCTAATGATTGATATTTTTATGTGCCGAGTTACCAGCCACGCACAACCTTCAACGAAGGTACGCCCATTCACGCATGTCTCCACACAAAAGACGCTCTAACTGAGACCCTTTACAGTAATTTCATATATTCTCTCTTACTTCAGCAAGCAAGTTTCTATACCAAATAGCTTGTATTGATGAACAATTGTTTCGGAAGTAATACTTTATAAACCATCTTGTTGTTACTTATTAGTCTTTTCAGTCTGATGGGTTGTCCCCTTACAGAATTCCACTTCATATAATTCAGGTATTGCCTAGCAAAATGCAGGTAATTAGTCACGAAAGATTTATTTTCCTGTAAATGTCACAAACAAGTTGTTTGTTACTATTGTCAGCATCCAAAAAATTTACTGTTTGATGAACGTTACTCATAGTGAATTTCAAAAGCAGTGCACTATTGTTCATGTTTTTAAAAACAGTTTAAATGTCTCTAAAGTATTGTTCCAAATGGAAAACAAGTTATCAGTGTATGTCCTTTACAAAAAGAAACACTAAAAGGATTTTTTTTTTTTTAAATTCTTTATACCAGCAGCTTAATACTAAATTGGAAAAGGCTGGTGCTAACCACCCTCCATCACCAGCCTGTTATGTCCTGGTCTCTATCAAGGTATGTCCATGTCCATGTTGTAGCTTTCGTGGAGCATGTGCAAAAATGTACGCTCTGATAAAGGAAGGCATTGGAGCCTTTGCATGTTCAAACATGCCTGTCAGCCAGTGTGGGTGGGATTAGGAAAAGTGAAATGGAAAAAAAAACATGTTATGGCTGCCAGGATGACTGCTGATGAGGAGTGAATGGGTTATAGTGCAAGGGACTAGGTGTCCATTAGACAGAAGGGATAGGATAACAGCGATGTAAATAATGTAAAAATATTTAGAATTTAGATTATAATGTTGATTGTAGACTAGTCATTCTGTCTGTTAAACAGTTTCTTCCTTTTATGTTATTATATATTTATTAATATGACTGTACTTGAACATGTTTCTTTTGCTTATCTGGGCTGTGCTTGCAAATAGTCACTCTCAGTCAGTGCACCACTGCAATAACCAGATATAATAAATGAATGTTATACTTTTGTCCTCTTCCTATGCTTTGCAAAAGTACAACACACAGAAATGATGCATCAGAATACAGTAGGACAGCTCCAATTGGTAATTACTGAGAATGACTAATGCAGTTTTTTTTGCAGAGTATTAGCTGTTACGTTTACAAATTAAGTTGTTTATAATATTAAATTTAAGTTTGTACTGTGGCATATGATTCTGCTGTAATAGCTTTAATATGACAGGCTTTTAGTTTGAGTTGAGGAAAGGGAGTCAGGACAAGAAGTAAGTGCAGATGTCTGTGAATTGTACAGTATAATTATCTTTTTGCTAGCAGACTACAAAAGAGGGCTTAGTAACTGGCTTTATTGCATTAGTTCTAATGGTATACAATTACATCTGTTCAAAGAACAAATAGAGATGACACTACCACTGTTGACGTTTGAGCAGGAGCACTTGACTGTTTTTCAGTCCATCTCATGATTTCTACCTTAGTCAGAGTGATAGTACCACAGACTGTGGAAAACGTGAAGTGTTGCCAGTGTTCTGTTGTGCTATATCTGTCACTGTAATTAAGCCAATCATGTTCTACACTTCCAGTCATTATTTTATTTTATTTTATTTTTATTTTATTTATTTACTCTAGGTTTGTCCCAATGGCCTCTTTTCATGGTTGACGTGAAGTGGTTTTCATACTGACTAGGAAAAATCTGTCCAGGGCACAACAGAACTTTCCCTACCCCCAATCTACCATCAACTCAGGTAGATGGTGCCGCGGTTTAATGTTTCATCTGAACTGCAGTTAGAGATGAAAAAAATACAGGAGTGAGCTTATTTAGTAAATAGTAAATCTTATCAGTGATTTACTTTCAGTAGAGACAGCTGTATCAGACTCTACAGTTCAGTGATTTAGCTCTTTCTTGTACCGTGGGTAGCCAGGTAAGTTTTATACTTAATTATGATATAAACAATGGTTTAGAGAGTTTATTCATTTATCTACCATTAAACTGTCATGAATGCCTAACAGTTGACTGTTCTGTCTTCTTGACATTAAGCCTGTCATGAGAAAAAGATCATCTTTGTCAGTACATGAAACCTACACATTACTAAAGTCTTATTGCTTGAAGAATATCTGTGTCAGTCTAATTCGACAAAAGCCAGTGTAACAGACTGCAACAGCATTATTGTCAACTTTTTGTGTTCATTGTTTACACAGGGTTGATCCCATCCCATACGACTCTCCAAAACCAGCAGGCCACACAAGATTCGTCTGCATCTCAGACACCCACTCTCGGACAGACGGCATTCAAATGCCTTATGGGGATATTTTGCTTCACACTGGCGATTTCACTGAGTTGGGACTGCCCTCGGAGGTTAAGAAGTTCAATGACTGGCTAGGTAAGGAGCTGTGCCTTTTTTCTCTTCTAACATGCTTTTCCCTGACCCCAATTAACCTTTACTATTCAAGTGCCACTCATTTCCTCCCAGCTGAATTAAAGTGCTTAGTTGTTGTGGCTCCTTCTCTCTTATATAGAATGCTGCAGCAGCCCAGTTGAGGTATGCTTGCAATAATTAAAATGACGTACAGATTTTTTTTTTTTTTACATAACGTAAAAGAATAGAGATGTACATGAACTTGTTTCTTTATGCGAGTTATTATTTCTTTTGTTTGTGTTTATAGTACTGCTTTCATTTAGTGACTTGGTGTTTCTTGTAAAAATCCAGTTCTGAATACTGGTTTACAGATTAATATGGCAACTAAATACTACTTCTTTAAGATCACTTGAGAAATATGTTTTGATTGTAGATTAGACCGTTAATGGCTTAGTATTCATTACAGGGAAAAATTATGTTTAATATATTGGTTTGCTTGCTTGCTTGTTTTTGTCTTTTTGTTAATGAGGTACATCTTTGTAGGCAATGGTTCTTTCTTTTCCACTGCCAATCTGGAGCAAGTATTCGTCAAATTAATGCACTGAAGTAAAAGCTTAGTGTGTGTGAGGACTGCAGAAACATCTGTGAAGAAACAAAGTCTTAAAGATGCAGTTCTGTGTGCTAATACATATTGCATCTTCAAGTTGTGCCACATACAAAAATGTAGCAATAAGAAAAACTGTTATTAACCTCTGCTGGTCCAGATAAAGTATGAAAGTACTGGGTTGAAACAGTAAGGTATTCCCAGTCTGTTGCTTTATTTTATTTGTGCACATTTCTTCCTGTACATCCAAGCACCATTTCACATTTTTGATCGGGCCTTCTTTCTGCTCCATTGAACAATTATCATTGCAGCATTTCTCCTTGGGAGATCTTTTATTTACTTTCTTGTTGACCTTAGCACTTCAACAAACTTAAGGCTTATTTTGTTTCCAGCATCCATCTCACCGACCATTGCCTTTTAAGGGCCTCTTCCATCAGCTGTGTTGTCATAGGGAGTCTTTTTTATACTTACCATCATTGTAAGGAATCTGCCTACTTGAAATTTAATAAACGATGTAACCAAATACAGAGCTCAAATCTTTGTCTTGTTTTGTTAACATACCTTCCACTACTGTATTTCTTTCCTGACTGTTTTTTGTTTCAACATGTCTGCCAGAAGTTCTTTGGACCATTTTCCTTCTCTACTGTCCGTCACCTGAACTGCTTGCAGTTCCCACATCCATAATGATTTACAAAGTATTTGATTTTTATATGTGATTTATTCTGTAAAGGAAGTGCAAGAGCTTTAAACCATTTGTATGTAATTTATTCCATAAGTGAGATGTAGGTGCTTGTAATGTATTCCGTAAGGGACATGCAGGTGCTTTAAAGTATTGTTTATTAGATTTCACCTGTATCTGTGTCTGAACTACTTTCTGTAAATGTTTCTGTATTTGACGTTTGCATCTTTTAGGATGCCTCTTTACTGATTTATGATCTGCCCTACTGTTTGTCTTTCCTTATCCGATAACTTAGCATGGATTCCAGCTGTTTACTTCTTTTATTTTTGTTCTTCTGCAGATGGTGTTTTTTAATGTTTTAATTTCATAACTGGATTGGTTGTAGAGAGTCACATGCTTCTTAACATTTGTTAACATGCAGTAATCATTTTTAATAATTCTTATTCCTTTCTCCACTGGATTTAAAAAGTGTACCTCAATGGCTTCTGTTAATAGCTGTAAAATACCTTCAAGCCCCCCATCCTGCCTGATTATCAATTTCTGAATAAGAGTGAATATTTTCTCTTCTGTTCAGTGTGTGTGTGTGTGTGTGTGTGTGTGTGTGTGTGTGTGTGTGTGTGTGTGTGTGTGTGTGTATATATATATATATATATATATGTGTGTGTGTGTGTGTGTGTGTGTGTGTGTGCAGTTATCTATATAGACACACACACACACACACACACACACAAAGACTGAACAGAACAGTGGCACAAAATATCACCATCATAACACTGCCAGCTCAAATGGTCAACTTAAATTTTAAATCAAAAGAAGGCTTTTTTGTAGGGTTGCGCACTGTATTTGATTAAACCCACGTGATTTATTTGAATCTGGCTATTTACATTATTCCCTGAAACACTGTACTCCCCATTACTCTTATGGTTTATAGTTAATAGCAGTATATGGAAGCCTTAACCCTTTCCCCTATAGCGGTTTGCCTTTGTATTATGTAGGCTATCACTGTCTTATCTCATGTCATTTTTATACATCCTGTAGATAAGATTTTCAACCAAAGTCTCATTTGCAGATCTGTCTGAATGACGTTTTACTGTCTTTCATATGTGACATTAAACCAAGGTCCAGTTTGCTTGGGTTGGTATTGTATTGTGTTACATAAATGTTAAAGACTTCAAAATATTTAATAAAGTAAGAGTACGTTTCCTTGTTACTGTAACTTCAAAGAATGTGCTTTCAAAACATTTTCCATACATATCATACATTATTTCTTTAGTTCATTTCATATTACTTTGCTCTTAACTAATTAACTCACATAAAAATGTAATATGCTCCTGTTAAATTAATCATAAAAGTAATGAACTGAAATTTAAAAAAAGGTTTATTTGTATAAATCAATATTTTACCAAATAAAAATCACAAAGAATGAAAACAAATGAAAGTCAATACTCCATTTGTGTATAACTTACTGTTCTCAGTATTCTTCAGGGCTGTGCCAGTATTTTAATTTTCTGTTATAAAGTATCAACACATCTCTACATCCAAATCTTCCACAAAGTAAAAAGAATGAACATATCTCATTTTTGCTTTACTTTATTTTGCCTTTGTTTTCTTCAGTAGCCTTACAGAGATTTTTAATTCCTCACTTCTCTTCCCTTACTTTAAGCGCAATCAGTACACCAAAAAAGACTGAAAATGCAAGAGAATAGAAAATAATCTGACAGTGCTTTCTTCTTAAACTTGTTTTTTTTTCTGCAAGGACCATGTGCCCCTGCACGCACCCTCCAAATTTACATATTCCAACTCTGAGATTGCCATACCTTGTGTTTTATTGACATATCAGGCTATGTATTTCGGGACTCACTGAAGCAGATTTCAACATTTCAAATGGTTACCCATAAGTACATATTGTCTTATATCTTCCTGCCTTTTCTATCCCTCTAGTAAGCATACTGTTTTCTTCCTGTGTGTCATCTGTTCATTCACAAGCAAGTCTTACATCAGTCTCCATGAAAAATCCAATGAAGGGCTTTTTAATGTTCTGTTCCTCTTATTTTCTTAACTGCAAACTTGAATTCTCCAGGCAAAGCCACTTCCGTTTCTTATACCATTTTGTCTCAACACTTTGCCTGTCACATATTTATATTTCACATATTCATTTACATGAAAACTGTATTTATGTGCTTCCTTTATGCTGGAATAAACCTCCTGTGTGTGTTAGGCATGTAGTCATTCAGTTTAACTCCAGCAAAGCTGCAGACCTTCATCCCCTTGTACTGCCAAATATAACCACAATCCATCCATATTAATCATCACCAGGTTATGGCAATGTTAATATTTTGTGTTGTTTCATTGCTTTTCCTTGTTACTGTTCTGCCTCGGCTTTCTTTCCATAGTGACTCATGATCTTTGGTCTGCCGTTATAATGATCCTTTAGTCTACTGAGACAGAATCAGTGGAAAACCCTGCCTCAGTGTCGGGTATGATATTAGCACAGATCATTTCTGCAGATCAATTGCATAGTTACATGTATGTCATTAGGTAAATAATACTTTGTGTTTGGTAGATAGTCATATGCATCAGGAGAAGACTACTTTACTCTTGAGATCATACTCTCAAAGTAAGCAGTTGATATAACGCTGGTTAAGACAGAGAGAATATTTGACTTGAGCTAAACAATGATTGTTTAATTTTGATAAGGATCACACTAGTTAAATGTTGATCAATGTGATATAAATGTTGTTATTGTCACTGTCTTTGAACACATATTGCTGCAGATAAGTCCAGTTTTGTGATAATTACATTGTGTGTAATTTGCCAATATGGTTATGTATATGTGTGTGTTTGTGTATTTATATGACCTTCCTTAGATCCCTGTTGCAGTTTTCCAAACTGCTGGGTTGTCTTCCCAAATAACCTGAACATCTGGCAAGGATACCAAAGGCAAAACCTTCAGTAGAGCCACACAGCTGATATGTGATCTGTACCTGTGGTCACTTAGACTTCTGAGCGGATACATGAGCATGAAAACCTCAAGTAGTTCACATGCACATTTGTTCTGTGTGGTCTTTGGTATCTTTTTGCCTTCACTTGTTCAAATAAATGTCCCAGTGGGAAACCTGCTTTGTTTGTTGTTAAAGTTTTTGTGATTCACTACGGCTAGATATCGGCTAGGAGGGGAAAGTGTGATTGTGATAGCTAGGCTCCTTATAAGGATCTCTACTCCCAGTGTCTCTTTTGCCTAGGTGAAGAATATGACTATATAAATTGCAGTATTCATTAATCCTTTGTACCAAAAACGATATGCACATTCCACATTCAGTACTTGTTTGGAGACCCAGTGTCTTAAGTACCTTTCCTAAGCTAAAATGGCAGGATCTTCTACTTGCAACATCCCACTCATTCTGAAAAAGAAATTCAAAAGGCCTACGCGCGATCCTTTGACTGCTGAATTGGACTTGGATGTACCTATAAGGTTTTGAAACCAATAGTACTTTCAACTTCTTCTCAGGCTACTGCAGCCCCACCAGTGGTGAGTCTTGAATGTTTGTTATGACTGCTGTTACCGATACTGGGGAGGAGGGGGACCCCCACCTTATTATTTCAGAAGAACAGGAGTGTATTCCACAGATATTAGTTCGCAAAGAAGTAACAGGGTCCTTAATTGAGGCATGTCAGGGGACGGATCTGCCACATCTTGTTAAAGCTGACATCACTCCCAAGGAGAAGTAAGGAAAAAACAAAAATGTTTCCCTCTTCATACATCTCAGTAAAAAGAATAAATGCAGTTTTCCCAAGGCCAGTTTAAGCCTGTTTTGGCTCTCAGGCTACTATCCTTTCTTTCTTCTGCTCCTTAATGGGGGGAGTATATAAAGCTGAATTTAATGGTTGAGAAGTGATTCTGATGAAATCCCTGTGTAAAGAAAGAAAGCTCTCAATCCGTGTGTGTTTTTTTATTTTTTACTACAATAAAGTTTCGTTCGAGACTGTGGTGCAAGCATTGTTTGGCTTTTTCGTTACTCCTTCTACCACTCAAAGGAGTCATCTTGAGACATCCTTAGAGGAAGATGAGGAAGAGTCTGATTCAGTTGAACACCATTGGCCTACTCATCCCAGATTCACTCCCCAGGCCAAGTCGCCTCTGATTATGACAATATCTTGTCCCCCGATTATCCTGTAGAGAAAATCTCTTTTGAGGAAACCATATCTAACATGATGAAGCAATTTGCTATGGGTAAGCATCCCTATGCTTACACCTGTCCCTCCTGTTATGGAGGTTTTCGTAAATGCCTTTGCATCTACTTCCACTGCACCTGATTCTCAACCCCAGCACCTAAAAGGCCTGATAGATTTTATAAAGTGGCAGAATGCTTAAAATTATTTTATAAGAATCCTTTGGCAGATCCCTCTGTTTTTTTCTGTTTCAACGGACAAGGCATCTAAACTTTTACCTGCTGCTAATGTTCCTCACTGAGATAAAGATAGCAGGGGAATAGACAGATTTGGGAAAAAAGGTATAGACCTTTTCCACTCTGGCCTTCAGAACTATAAATTACCAGGCTGAAATTGCAAAATATTTATTGTCTATTCAAGCTAACTTGAAAAAAACTCTGTCTTCTTTAGAAGTACCTAGCATCAATCAGCAGACTGTCTGTGGTGACTCTGACTTCCAGGTAACTAGACATGACATTAATTGCAGTTGTGATGCAGTGGAAGCCTTTTCTAGAACAGCTGCTGCTGGATCTGTCATTAAAAGACTTGCATGGCTTCCTTCACAGTCCTTACCTGAGAGGGACTTTATATTTAGCTCTAAAATGGCCGACCTGTTTAAAGCTTTGTAAGAACAAGGTAAGATTATGAAGGATTGCAGACAGATCTCCTCGGTTCTGTCCCCAGGTATCAGAGAAGCTTACCAGGCTAAGCCCAACTCCTCCTTTCACAAGGACTCTAGGACCCCACAGAAGGGCAAAAAAATACCTAGAAAGAGATTTCAATGTAAAACAGACAGGGAGTCTAAGTTTGGGAGAACTTCCTGAGCACACAAATCAGCCTGACTATTTTCTGCTTCTCTCTGTTCCACTCAGCACATCCATCCTCCCTTTTTCAAAAAAACTGACCTCATATATTTTGACCTGGCAGCTCATTACTTCAGACCAATGTATCCTTTCTGTCATCCACTGGGACTTGGAAAGAGATTCCACTGTTCAGAGGTTTCCCAACACCTTCTCCCAGTCAGGTAGACCTCTTACTTCCTATCCTACAATCAGTGTGCAGTAGAACCTGTTCCACAACTATACTTAGGAAAAGGGCTTTATTCCAGACTTTTTCTAGTACCTAGAAAAGAAGGAGAATGGAGGCCTGCACTGGATTTGTCCCCTCCTTCAGAATGCTGTCACTCCAGACTCTTTTGCTTTCATCCTCCCTCGAGCATTCCTGGTGTATTTGGACCTGATGGATGCCTTTCTTCACTTACCCATTCACCCTGCTTTCAGGAAATTTTTGAGGTTTTCAACTTGCTTGTCATACTTTATCTGCTTTACCCTTTGGGTTCTCTACTGCCCCAAGGACATTCCTAAAGTGCCTGGCATCAGCGATTTTCTTTTGCAGAACTCAGAGAAGTCAGATATTTCCATAGCTAGATGAAACCTGTTAATGCAGTCACCCTGTCAGCAGATTCTTCTATACATATCAACTTCACTACCTCTCTTGAACAGAGACTGGGGTTTCACATTGAACGTAAAAAAAGTCCACACTGAATCCAATCAAAGACCTGATGTTCTTCATGTTTCACTGCTGCAGTCATCACATTTGGGTTATCTGCTTGCAGTAGCCCACAATTGGCCTGATTATCAAAGTCTTGGGTCCTGTGTTAGTTGCTGTCTCATCTTCCATGACGTCAGGTAGTCAGGGATGTAAAACATGCAGCCGATGCCATTACATCAGTCTTTCTTGCCGTGCGGTGCCCGAAGCAGAAGCAGTTCGCAAGTGCCGGTCGGCTGACTCCTGAAATTTTCGTTTTCAAGTTTCAAAACCGAAGTCTTCAATTACGCTAAGTACCCCATTGGGGAAACTTTTTCTTGCTCTAAACTGATGTCAGTAAAAGTTAATAATTGTATTTCTTGTGGAAAGCAAATACTTGATAAAGATTTTCACTTGTACTGTATTCCTTGCCTAAGTCCTGATCATGACGTACCTCGCTGTCGGTTTTGTGCCTTATTTAAACAACGAACTATTCATCGTCGGTATATTTACGCTTCTAAATATTTTGGTACTTAGTTCAGTTATCCAGATATGGCTTCAGTAAGCCACCCAACTACCGACATTCTGAAAAAACGCAAAGATAAAGACAGAGCCAGGCTGCCTAGGTCCAAAGGTGCCGACGACGCTTCTCCTAATCTAGTCGCCAGTTTACCGGTATTCAGTGAGGCGCTTTTGCAGCCCCTGATACCCGCTACTTCAGATTCGCAGGCCTCTACTGAGACCCATTCGGAGTCCAGTATGCCATGAGATGCTTCAGCTGTGGAATCTGTGGATGTCTCTACCTTGGATGGGTCCAGAGTTGCTGCGCAGGGACCAGCTTCTTAGGGTGCATTCAGGCCTACTGACTTGCATATTAAACCAATGCCATCTTCTTCTTCAAGGCCTAAAACTCAATCCATGCCTAGAAAACCGATGCCCAGACCACATGGTCAGGCCTCTATGCCTAAAAAACAAATAAGAATGGCTGAAGACCTTATTACTTTAATCAGGGGAAGCCAACCTTTCCCCTCTAAGAGACCTAGGACTGAATTTGGTTATGATTCTTCTGATCAGGATTCTGAAATTTCTGTTTCTTCTGATGACCAGGATTTACCCTTATCTACCTATGAGGATTCTGATGCAGAGGACTCTATTCCCTCTGCTTCCCCTCCAGAGGATTTCTCTTTTGGTGAAACCTTGCATACTCTTAAGGAGCATTTTCGCTGGGAAAGCCAGGATTATTCTGATTCTAAAAAGAGACTTAGGGATTTCTTACTCCTGCCCCAACACAGGCCTTTAGCTATCCCCCTGTACTGGACATTGTTGATGATGCCTTTACGGAGTCTAGCTTGGCCCCTGACTCCTTACCTCCTGCTCGCAGAAAACCAGATAGATATTACAGGGTTCCTGACTTTCGCAAATTCCTTTTTAAAAATCCTATTGTGGATCCTGAGACCATTTCACAGGGACCCAAGGGCATAAAGGCTACTTCTGTCAAACATCCTCCCCCCTCTGACAGATATTCCAGGGCAGTGGATAGATGGGGTAAGAAGGTGTACACTTCTGCAACCTTGGCCATTAGGGCCTTAAATTGCCAGTTTCATATGTTAAAGTATCAACAGCATTTTATTGGATTGCTTAAACAGAAAATGATGTTGATTCCTGACTGTGCTGAAAATAAGGATTTACAGGATTTAATGCATTTGGCTGAAGAGGTTGGAAAACATACTTTGCAATGTGGTTTTGATTCACTAGAGGCTTCTTGCAGGGCTGCTGTTACTGGGTCTGTACGTAGAAGGCATGCTTGGCTTAAGGAGCAATCTTTGCCAGATCATGGTAAAGCTAAATTGTTGGATGCTCCCTTAAACCAGGACTGCCTGTTTGGCAACAAAGCAGAAGTAGTACTTAAAAAGATGGAGGGAAAAAAAAGCTAAATCTATGCAAACTGTTAAAGATTTCTTGCAAGTGCAGCCTCCAAGATTTAGTAGGCATTGGCCCTCTAAGAATTTGTCCTTTCCTGCCTCTTCCAGGCCTTCTCAGTCCAAAACCAGAACCAGCAGACCACTCAAGCTTCAGTCCCAAGGCACGCACAGGACTAAGCAGTGGGGGGCTGCCACTTCCAAAGCAGGGAGTAGTAAGACCCCCCATGGTAAACTCAATGACTTAACTTTAAAACTTCCAAGCCCTGCTCAACTGACTGTTCCTTTAGGGGGCAAGGTTGCTCTGCAGGTAAAAAACTGGGAACTCATTACCCAGGACAAATGGGTTTTAAATATAGTGTCCCAAGGATACAGATTCCACTTCTACACTTTACCAACCCCAAACGGTTGGCCAAATCTACCCCTAAATCAGTGAGCAGAGGCTCAAAAGCAAGTTCTCTCTCTTAAGTATAAGGGCTATTCAAACTGTCCCAGAGGAGGAAAGGGGACAAGGTTTCTACTCAAGACTTTTTCTGGTGCCCAGAAAAGACAACTCCTGACGTCCTATGCTGGATCTCTCTATCCTAAACACTTCTTTGGTGATCCCAAAATTCAAGGTGCTAACTCATTACCAGTTGCTAGGCAAGGATGCCTGGTTGGCATCACTGGATTTAAGGGAAGCCTACCTGCACATCCCAATCAGGGAATCTTGCAGAAGATACCTACACTTCAAAGTAGGCTTCATACACTATCAGTTCTCTGCACTGCCCTTTGGCTTATCTACTGTGCCCAGGGTATTCACAAAGTGCCTAGCTCCAGTCATTGCATTTTGCAGGCAAAGAAATATTCAAATATACCTATACCTGGATGATTGTCTAATTCAGGCAGAAAGCCAGGACATACTGTTGAATCATCTGGCATTTGTACAAAAAGCGCTAACTTCTTTGAGTACACCATAAACGAAAAGAAGTCACATCTGGTACCCTGCCAACAAATTGTATTCCTGGGAGCAAGCTTGAACACAACTTCCCAGATGGCTTTCCTCATGCCAGAGAAACAAGTTCATTTGACAGCTTACTTCAAACTAATGACCACAAAGATCCTTCTATCTGCAAGACAAATACTGCAAGCCTTGGGGTTCATGGCCTCCTGCATTCTCCTAATTTCATATGCAAGACCCCATATGAGGAAACTACAATGGTATCTAAAAAGCCTATGGGTGTCAACATTCTCAGGATCTAGAAGCAATGATTCCTATCATACCATGCCTACAGTTAGAGTTCCTTTGGTGGGCAGGGGCCTGCCACTAAAACAAGGGACTGCCATTCACTGTACCCCCTGCCACCCAAACCCTAACAACAGATGCAGCAGACAATGCATGGAGGGCTCACTTGGCAGGGAGGTGCATTCAGAGCAAATGGAACCCAAGTCAAATGCACCTGCATATCAATCAAAAAGAAATGTTAGCTGTACAGAATGCTCTGACAGCCTTCAAGGACCACATTCTTCCAGGACAGTTAGTGGTAAAGACAGACAACAACACTGTTATGTGGTACATAAACAAGCAGGGGTGGAACCCACTCATACCCTCTCTGCAGACTAGCCATGGCTCTGTGGAAGACAGCCTTGAGCTACCAAGTGCACCTACAGGCTCAATTCCTGCCAGGAAAGCTAAATACACAGTGGAAACTGGAACCAAAGACATTCAACATGTTGATAAACAGATGGGGGAGCCCAGAGATAGACATTTTTGCCTCTCCCCAGAACTACCAGTTGGACAAACTCTGCACAAGGACTCCCCACAAACTAGCTTGGAAAGTGGATGCCCTGTCCTTCACCTGGAAAAATCTATCAGTTTATGCCTTTCTTCCACTGCCTCTCCTCTCCAAGGTATTACTAAAGATCAAACAGGACAAACCAAGGATGATACTGATTGCACCAGACTGACCACGCCAACACTGGCACCCACTCTTGCGCAGTGTCACTGCTGGCACCATGGTGCCTGCCTCAAACCCCTACCCTGCTGTCCCAGCAGAAGGGCCAAATTCTGCACCCTCAGCTTCAAACCATGAACCTGGCAGCCTGGCTAATTGCCTGATGTCTCCATTACCATCCCTCAGTAAACAAGTGTTGGATGTCATTCTGGAGGCAAGGAGGCCTAGTACTAGAAAATCTTATGCTGAAAAATGGAAAAGATTCTGTTCCTGGAACCAAACTCAGGGATGAGCACAGCAGCAGTGCCCAATTTACCTCAGATTCTTCAATACCTAACTGAAGTGCTTCACAAGGGCCTTTCTTTTTCCTCCATCAAAATTCATGCCTCAGCCATTTCAGCTCATTACAACACAGAACCACCCTTTTTCTCTCATCCACTGCTCAAGCAGTTCCTCAGAGGGGCCAAAAACCTAAGACCACTCAAGTGAGCCCCTACTCCAGCCTGGGACCTTAACTTTGTATTGGAAAAACTTACTCTATCTCCTTTTGAGCCAGCTGCAAATGCAGAGTTGAAATTACTTTCTTGGAAGACAGCCTTCCTTTTAGCTATCACTTCAGATAGAAGGGTGTCTGAATTACAGGCCCTTATGGCAGTGGAGCCTTTCATCATCTTTCATGTGGACAGAGTGTCCCTCAGGACCAATCCCTCCTTCATGCCCAAGGTAGTATCCAGTGTGGCTCTTAATCAGTCCATTCATTTGCCAACCTTCTTTTCTAATCCACAAAACAAAGGGGAATGGATACTGCACTCCTTAGATGTACACAGACAACTTAGATTTTACTTGGACAGGACTAAACCTCTCAGGAAATCAGAACAGCTGCTGGTGCCATTTGCTGAAGGGGCAGAGGGGAAGGCCATTCCAAAGCAAACCATTTCTAAATAGATAGACCATTGCATTCATTTCTGCTGTAAGCACCATGGAAATCCTATCCCACAGGGGATAAGACCACATTCAATCAGGGCTGCATCTGTCTCTACAGCCTTTCTCAGAGGTGTCCCTACCAGGGACATCCTAGAAGCTGCTACCTGGAGTTCTGTACATACTTTCACCAAGCATTACCATTTACCAATTTTCTCTAAATCCAGAGCTGGTTTTGCCACTGCAGTCTTGTAGGGCCTTATAGCTGGTCCTAATGCTATATAAATTCCTCCTCCCATCCTTAGCTTTAGGAATCTACCCAAATGTGATGACTGCAACAGTGAAACACGAAGAACAGTTGTGTACACTTACCATAAATGTAGATGTTCAAGTGTATTCACTGTTGCAGTCCTGGTTACCCTCCCTCCAGCCCCCTGACGTCTTTTGGCTATACCTCTATTCCTTTTTTTACTATGCTTAAAAGCTTTCCGGTGTATTTGCTTTTTTGTTGGAGGTATAACCTTGTATATATATTTAATTGCTTCCCATTATGGGGGCACCTGACATATGGAGCAAGAAAAACTTGTGTAATGGCGTTGACTGCATGCTTTATACCCCTGACTACCTAATGTCATGGAAGATGAGAAAGCAACCGACGCAGGACCCAAGACTTTGATAATCAGGCCGACTGAGGGCTGCTGCAAGCAGATAACCCAAATGTGATGACTGCAGCAGTGAATACATTCGAACATCTACATTTATGGTAAGTGTACACAACTGTACTGTCTTTCTGGGCTGTAGGCTAGACACTGCCTCTCCTGCCCTTACAATACTGTACTGCAAGGGAAGTTCTCAGGACCCTGGGATTCATGGCAACAACCATGCCTGTGTGTGTGTGTGTGTGTGTGTGTGTGTGTGTGTGTGTGTGTGTGTGTGTGTGTGTGTGTGTGTGTGTGTGTGTGTGTATATATATATATATATATATATATATATATATATATATATGTATGTATGGGTTCACTTGATAATTACAAAAAACTGAAATCCCAAATTTCAGTTTTTCGAACTTATAAAGTCGAACGTTGAAAACCACAAAACACCAGAAGCACGAAATTCAAAATACCGAAGTCTGGAGCTTCTGGTGTTGCAGTGTGTAAATGGATAGGTGTAAGTTCAGGTAGGTATGTAAGAGTGTATTGGTTAGGGGCTTTAGTGTATGTTAGTGTGTGTTTTGGCTGTGATGTGGGTGTAAGTTACCTTTGTGTGTGTGATTGTGTGATCTCGGAGTTAGTATAAATAAGGGGAAGTGGGGGGGGCCCAGCCTGCTTGTCTGTAGTGTAGGATTGTATGTTTGATTGTGGGGGGGCATTGTTCGTATGTGTGGTGTATTTGTAGTGTAGGTTCGCGATTTTAAATTTCGCGGTTATGGGGTTTCGGGATTTAAAGCTTTCGGACATAGAATTTCGAAAAACTGAAATTTGGGATTTCAGTTTTTCAACTGAATCCATATATATATATATATATATATATATATATATATATATATAAAGAAAAAAAATATATATATGTATATATATATATATATATATATATATATATATATATATATATATATATATATATATATATACTTAGTGTGTGTGTGTGTGTATGTATATCTATGTAAAATTTATTTATTTGATTTTGTTTACTGAAAGTGTCTATCTGGGAAATGAAATGCCCATTTCCAGTGTTCCAGAGGAGGCCTATGAAGAAAAGCTCCAAAACAAGGATGGAAATTAATTTTTGACAATTAAAAAAAAAAAAAAAGCATTCAGCAAAATATTATTTACAAAATATTTCAAAGCACATTTTTAACAAATATTATTTACAAAATATTTCAGATTAATAAACTGCGTATTTTCAAGATATCATAAGTAAAATCAAAAATACTGTGTTAATACATGTGTAGTATCCATAGTAAACCGAGTTAGAATTGCATACTTCAGACTGTAGGCATGGTGCAATTGCTTAGTTTATTAGTTCCCATGTGATATTTCAGGTCTGATTTAAATTGTTCAGGTTATTTAAAAAGCCAGATGTGGTGTGGAAGTTTGTTCCATGTCTTGGAGATGGTGGCAGAAAATATCAAGTCACCACAATAATTATTTGATTTATTATCAATAATTATTTTAAGTTTTGAGGATCTTAGGGTTGTATTTTGGTACATGTGATTTGTTTAGGTTTGATACTGAGGGTGTTTTAAGTGGATGGTGAAGAATCTTGTGTGCTGTGAGTATCTGGGTGAGGATAATGTGTTGAGGAAAGTCAAGCTAGTTGAGGACATTTTGTGCTGTGCAGTGGTGAGAGCAGTTTGGGAGGCCCACAGGCAAATTTGCTAGTTTTGCTGTAGGTGCTCTCTAGTTTACATTTGGTGGAAAAGTTGAGATTTGTGGATGTTTGTTGAGGCATATAGGGGGGTAGGAAGGAGATGGGAGGTGGCAGCTACAGCTGTTTATTTATTTTTTTACTGTGACCACTTAGCAGTTGCTTTGCTTTGTAAAGAAAACCTAGTTTACAGTGCATCTTTTTGAGTGCAGTGTCAGTTTGCAGGTTAGATTTTAACTGGTTATCGATGATAACACACAGAAATTTTGTGCTGTGACATTTTCAGTTTTTGTGTTTATGGAGATAATATTAATGTTAATGTTGTTTTGACTTGTGTTTTTTGGGGAAAATAACATTAGTTTGGTTTTGTTGGAGTTTAAGAGCAACTGAGATTTATTTAGCTGGTGTTCTATAAAGTTGAGACCTTCCTATATGGTGGTTTATAAGTTGGGAAGATTTGGGGTTGAGCAAACTGAAGTTGAGTCTTAGCATATTGTATTATGCTGGTGAGTTTTGATTCCTTGAAGGTATTGAAATGTGCTCTCCCAAGTATGTAGCCTCGGGGGACTCCTGTAATGATTGGAAGGAATGTGGAGTAGGAGTCATTCCATTTTATAGACTGGGTGCGATTGTTTAGGTAGCTGGTCAATTGAGGGAGTTGAGACCTATAATATTTAGTCACTGGAGGAATAGTTAATGTGAGAATGTGTGTGTTCAAAGCCTTTTGATAAGTCCAGGGAAAGGTAGGGTAGTTCCTGTCCTGTTTTGGATTAAAATGCCATCTTGAGTAGGAGAAAGTACTATGTTGTCAAGTAGAAAGGCTAGGAGTTGCTAATTTATGCATTTTTCAAGTACTTTTTCAAGTACTTTGGAGAGGGGAGGGTTTCTTTAGGGTGATATTTTGACAGTTTGGTGCATGTGCCACCTTTGTGTAGTAGAATGGGATGCATTTTCTGTAATGGATTTATTAATTAGGATAGACAGAAGGTAGCAAATGGTGTCAAAGATTATATTGAGGTATTCATGTGGAAAGCTGTCAGGCGACAGTGTTGTGGGTTTTCAGTTTTTTAATATATTTTATGATGGTATTTGCCTGGATGGTTGCTTGGTTGATTTGGGATGTGGAGCTATGGTCTTGGGGGGGTCAGGTGGGGTAGGTATAGGTTATTATTGTTTGAGCTAGGTATAGTACTAGATATGAAGTGCTTACTGGTTATGAAGTGTTTGTTGAATTTGTCTGAAAAATCCAGTGGCGGCTGGTAACTTTAAATCAAAGGGGGGGCTGCAGGAGATAGCTGAATGGGTGGGGTCAATGGGAAGTGGTGTGGCCAACTAGAACAGGGAGGAGCTATGCTCAAAAACCACAAAAACTAACTTTAATTAAATATGCTGCCCTGGGTGCCAAACCCTCATTGTTAGAGTCCAATCAAGACAAACAAAGTATAAAAGAATAAAAATATTTCAATGCATTGGCTGTATGACAGCTTACTTAATATCTAGATGGAACCAAAAATGTTGTGATTTATGAAAAAATGAATTACTTTTTAAATACATTACTGGAATGTCAGTCAAAATCATGCATAATAAAAACAAGCAGCACTCAACTCAAACTGCTTCTCCTTGCACTGCAGTTCTAATTATAATTTATATTCAGCTTTATTAAAGTACCAAGTAACATGCTGAAAGTTGCAATCTCTGTGATGCCCTCACTTGTAAAAAATGATTCTTATCCAAAAAAGACCTGCTGCCTGACAACTATCTACTTGTTTCATGGGGAAAACATGATCAAAGTAAAAAATGAAAAGCAAACAAGAAACAAGTTCAAGATACACTGATTAAAGGATTACTGTACAGGTTATGGACCACACATGAATGGCATTCTGTTTAGTTTACGGGTAAAGCACTCAGAGATCACTGGAAGTCTCCAATAAGTGTAATGAGCTTCTTAAAATAATATAATCCTGTCCTTTATTACAAATACTGTCATATGCATTTCAATACCCAACGCTTATACATTATCTAGTTAAGTATTCTCTGCATGGCAACAACAGAAAGGCTTTCAATGTTGGCAATTCTTTAACGGTATGCTTATTAAAGCTTACTTGCATGTTATGATCTCAGACAAGCTTACCTGATGGTCATTAAAGCACTGCTACTTAAAACACAGAGCAACAGGCACTTTCTGAGTAATAAGCAGAAATCAATAGTATAAAAATATGACAGAAACCAGACCATTCTGCAAAATCAAGAACAGATGAAAAGCCGCTGTAGTACTTGTGTCCACCTTGGATGGGGGGATACCCTGCACATTTACACTGCATAACTGCTCCTTACCTTGCCTGGACACATCCAGAGTCACTACATGGGGGAGTGGGGTGCAACAAGTATGTCACAATTTGAAATGTCTCTGGCTGACTGT
The DNA here is from genome assembly GCF_019279795.1 of Protopterus annectens. NCBI lineage: Eukaryota > Metazoa > Chordata > Ceratodontiformes > Protopteridae > Protopterus > Protopterus annectens. The sequence continues at coordinate 302,666,718 of NC_056751.1, forward strand.
GATGGCCCTGACACATTTGTCATACCTCTCAACCTCAGAGCAAGAAATCTGGACAAGGGCCCAAAAATAAGGACAATTTTTAAATATTGCTCTTATAAACTTAGAAAGATAATAGAATAGTAGGTCTTGCATTAGTATGCATTTTCTGAAGGATATGAAATCTGAAACTCAAATGTCTCATTATTTTCTAACTTCAATCTTTAATGATTTACCACTAATTTGCCAAAAAACACAATTTTATGAAAAATGGACCAAAATGTGATGCAAAAATATAAAATAGCCACACAATACAGCTGGGAACCTGTCAAAGAAGGGACACGTTTAATGTTAGTACTGCTAACCTGAGCAGCTGACAAAATAAAAGAATCTACATGCATTTCTGAAATAAAAGTAATCTATAACTCTGATTATTACAGTTATTTCTTAATTGTAAACCCTCCATGTTTTCTTCCAAAATTGCTATTTTGCGGAGGGATTATTAGGGGAAGAGCAACATTTTGAGCCAAATTCGGGGACAGTTGAGAGGTTTGGTTATGCCTAATTCTATAAAGCAATTTATTTGCATGTACCTCTCAACCTGTTAATGCAATAAATCTGGACAAGGCCAAATATATTGGGGGAACATATAAACAGTACCAAAAATTGCTCTTGTATAAACTAAGACAGTTGATAGAATAACAGGTCTTACTTTCGCATGCATTTTTCTGAAGGTTATGAATTCTGAAACTCAGTGTGTCATTATATAGTGACTTCATTCCTAAATGATTTTTCAGAAAACCAAATTTTATGAGGAACAAACCAAAAATAAGAAGCAAAAATCTATTTATTCTATGAAAATCTGGACAGTTGGGAGGTATAGTTCAAAAGAAAAAACCAAAACTGGAAACAAAAAAAAAAATTAAAACCAGAAGTATTCATTTAGATTTAATCAAAAAGCTTCTTCAGAATTTTTTACAATTAAAATCCGTTTAAATTCAAAAAATAGAATGACATCACTTCATGTCCTTAAAACTATAAACAATTACATAAAAAATTAAAAATATGAACATTGTGGCAATTAAAATTAAACGCTTCAGTATCCCCTGATTTGAATGATACTGTTTCCATTATGAGCTTGTTGAAAAAGCTTTTTTTTTTCGTTAGGCCTCTAGTCATTTTTATGGCTAGGAGTAAATGAACAACAATGAATTTTTTTTATAGGAGTAAATGAACAACAATGATATTTTATTAACATTTATATTATTCAATGTTCATATTTTTAATTTTTTATGTAATTGTTTATAGTTTTAAGGACAGGACGTGATGTCATTCTATTTTTTGTATTTAAACATGTGATTTTAATCCTATACTTTGATTTGGGAGGTATAGTTCAGCTGGCGCTGTCTGAGTTTGCCGCCCTTCCCCCTCACAAAATCATGGTCGAATGGAGCCCTCCCCCCTGCAGCCATTCCAATGATCCATTACTTGGCTATTTCACCCCATTTACCATAAACACTAATATGCATACTGCTTTACTTCTGTGATGATTTGGATTTCATTTGAAAGTTTTATTTTGCATTTTACAGCACAAACACTAAGACATCTGCTAAACAAAGCAATGGAGTCTCACAATGAAAACAGGCTTAGCATTAAAACTTCTCTGCCCTTGAAACTCACATTCAGTGAAACAGCATTGAAACCCACATTCAAAGAAAATACATTTTGCCAGTGGCAGATAAAGATTAACTTTGGGCTGTTTTCAAATCATAGGCCCCTTGCACATGAAACATACATGTGCTCTTTGATACACCTTCCTGATTGTACTAAATTATATTCATTGTACAATACAGTACAGTTGTTAGACGGCATTTTAAATTTATTGTTTTGAACATTTTTCCAGTAAACATTGAAACAAAATGCATGCACCAATGACAAAACTACCCAATTCAGAACATTTCCCATCATAAAAGTATACTCAGCCTTCTACAGTCCACCAGTATCAGTAAATATGCACAATCTCTGAAGTAGTAAAAGTCATCTAAATAATTCCACATTAAAGAAATCTGTAACAATGAAGAGGTTGCTGCTAGCAAACAACTTTATATGTCATTGTTTATTCATCTACAAATAAAGTGCCTGTTTCCCTTGAGGAATAAATTGCCTATGTTGCATGCATTAAAAAAATGATAAGCTAGTAATATCGCAATAGGGACTGTATGGCAAATTGATAACAGGTTCATAGTTACTACTCTAGGTATCTTTGCCAAAAAGGACTGCAGCATCCACCCACTTTACAACACAGTACAGTATCAGTAATGCATCTATCTACTGTGGGAGTAGAACCCACAGCCTTCTGCATCAAAAGCAAGTACACTACCTGTTGTGCTATTAACAATGCAAGCAGACTCAGAATAAGCAGCACTAAAGTTTTGTTCCCCTGCAGCTCTCAGCTCCTTGTAAAATCTACTCGACACGCAGTTGTATCTCTGAACTTTGCAGCACAAGAAATCTGGAAAAAGCTGACATTTATTGGGGGGACAAAAGCCCAAAAAACAGGGACACATTTTAAACATTGCTTGTATAATGTTGGAAAGTTGCTAGAATAAAATGCTGTGTCACCATCATACATTTCACTGCCACGTCTTTAACCCAGGGGACCCTGTACAAAACAGTCAGAGAAACATACCACTATGCCAAATCAGCTGTTTTATGAAAGACAGGAAGACGAACTTAAATGGCTACCATTTAGTGAATTCAGTTATCAACATAGCTGTCAACCTCTTGGCACAAAACACCTGAACAAAACCAATAATGGGGGAATACAGCCCCCAAACATATTCAGTGAATTCAGTTCTCACTATAGCTCTCAACCTCTTAGCAAAAAAACATGTGGACAAAGCCAGTAATGGGGGGAATACAGCCCCCAAACATTCAATGAATTCAGTTCTCACCATAGATAACTCTCAACCTTAGCACAAAATACCTGGACAAAGCCAATAATGGGGGAATGCAGTCCCAAAAATAGGGACAAATTTCAAATATCCAGGATATAAACTTAGACAACTGCTAGAATAAACAGTTTTGTGTTACCATGTACTTTCTGAAGAATATTAAGTCTGAAATTCAAATGCCTGTTATTTTTAAACATTTAACCAAGAAACTAGTCTGACTTGGAACAAAAGGCCATTTTCAGCAGAGCAGGGAGAAATGCCAGACACATCTTTTTAAGATGGGATGACATACAGACACCACACAGAAGGCACCCCAGCCAAGAATCAAACCAGAGAACCTGTAGCTGTTGGGCAGCAATGCTACCAGTGCACCACTGCACTACAAACTTTGCAAGGAAAAATGCAGATACAGAAACCACAAATTTTATGAGGAACAGAACAAATATGAGGCAAAAATGTGCATTTTTTTTTTTTTTGAAATGGTGGTGGATAGGGAATTCAGGTCTTTGCCACCTGCATCCAAGGTACAGGGTTCAAGCCTGAGTATCTCTACCCACCACCATTTGTTCTCTCTAGCCACCAGTATATAGTAACTGGGGCATTGTACACACTTACACACACACCTTTAACTGAAACATGACTAAGCCTTAAGTTAGAACATGCAACAGTAAATGCATTCACAGACTGTTATAGGTGGTTTTACAAGCAGGAGAAAAGCCAAGAGTGAGAGGTTATAAAACAGTCTTCAACCTCACCCTCTAAAGAGTTAATAAGGGCTACAGCCTCAGCAGTGGTCATAATTTGGACAGCAGCAGGGTTATAATGTTGTCAAATGTCAGTGATAGCAACCATTACTGGTGTGGTGTCTCATATGACTAATGAATTGACATAAAACAAATGGACAGAACTCCTTCCTTAATGAGAAATTCAGTTAAACTCCCATCACAATAGCTTACACTGGCTATCAGCATGCATATTGTTGCATCTGATGAAACACTGAGAGAGAGATACAGAGACACCCAATGTATTGAATATCTGAAGTGTGTTATGCTCTTCGTAACCTAGCTGTAAGATTTTACCACTTTACATTATGAGAAATGCTCTTGTCTTGCTGCTATCTTCCTTACTTTTTACAGTTGTTGTTATGGGTCATCCAGTTTTTGTTGTTGTTAATTTTTAAATAAAACTATGTGCTAAACATTTTTCAAAAATACATACACATTATTTTTGTTCTCATTATCTTTATTCTGCGTCTTTCCTACTCTTTTTTAACCTTAAGTAACTATATGTACTATAAACCTTAGTATGGCTACCGTACAGCAGTGAGACATAAGCACATTAAGTACTTAACCGAACAGCCTGCCTCTCTTGCTGAGAAGAATGGTGCTCTGACTGTGACCCATGCACAAGGGTTCTAACACTGGAAAAGGGAGGTGGGGATGGAGAGAAGAAAGAATGGGAATAGCCTGGTACTACCCCCCCCCCCCCCCCCGTGGGTATGGGAAGGGTTGGATGCACTTCAGCTGCACTGCGATGGTGTGATTTCCCTGGTAGAGACACAGAAAAATCACCTCCCATGTTTCATGCTTTTGGGGTTGGTTGTAAGAGGTTAATACCCCATATGAAAGTGAGGGAGCCATTCACATTCAGCCTATTGCACATTTCCTTCCTTTGTGCCCACTCTTTATGTGTACCTCTAGGAGCTGTTTTCTGATTTCTTTGAACCTCTCTTTTGTATACTCAGTAATTACTTTTCTTTTTTCCTTTACATTTATTAACTACGAAGTGTATAAGTTTACAACCATGTATGTGTTCCTGATTCTTTAATAAGTACTAACTGATAATATTATTTTTAGATTAATCCTGAGACAAATATGTCTGCCACCCCATGATATTGCTTTTCTCTATTCCGTTGTTTAGGCGACTTGTTCAATGTTTGCCTTTTGTTTGAGAGACTGAGATTAAGAAGACAAGTATGAATCTGAATGACTGAGAAGGGTATATGATAAAAAAACAAGACTTTTTGTAGAAATTAGCAAATCTCTGACTCAATCTTTCGTTTTTACACTCTGTCACTACATTTTTCTCATTCTTCTCTTTCTTTCTTTTTACTTATTTAATCTCTTTACTGAGGGACGATAACTAGTTAATAAATACTGACACAGTTAAAAAGAAGAAGTAACCCTTCCAGATGTGCTCAAATACGCAAACACACAAACACACACACACACACACACACACACACACACACACACACGCCCAAACTCCAGCCACCGATATAAAGCCTTCACCTACTAGCCCAAACTCCAGCGACCGACCGAATGAGCACCTACCTGGTTTCACGAAGCAAGCCCGGCCACAAAGTAATCCAAATCCTGCGAACGAAGCAAGCCCACAATCCGAACACCTACCTGAAGCCTTTGTCCAATAATCCACGAAGCCCGCGCACTGAAAGTCCCGCAAGAGCAGCTCAGTCCTCCTCATTGGTTCTGACTGGGGCTGAGGAAGTCCGGAGCTCCTGTGTTCTGTGCTGTCGTCACCGCACAGATTCCTGGTATCTCACAGCAATGATTGCTGGGTACCTGTTTGTCCATATCCGGACTGCTGATAAAGGCAGTCTGAGTTCTCCTCGTGTGTCCGCGCATGCGCAGAGGATCTGGACTCGTGATTTTTTTTTTTTTTTTTGTATTTTACAGGTTTTCTTTTGTTTTTTTCTAGGTGGGAGGGTTGCAGTCCGGCAGTCCGATAGCACGAGCCGCCCCTGGAAAAATCCCTGATGGTTTCAGATAGGAAAGGCTTTGACATTTGTTTTCTGGCTGGTTGTAGGAGGTTGGTTAAATTTTGCCAAAATCCTTTTTTTTTTTATGTATGTGTGATATGGTTTGTGGAGAAGTTGTTTATCACAACAAACTTGTGCCTTCTGTATGTATTTTGAGGCACCAATGTATATCTAACCTGGAAAGATCAAACATATGAAACAAGGCCCATGAAATGTAGCTACAGCTGGCCAAAATTTGGGATGCTGATTAACATAGAATTTGCATACATAATCATGTAATGCTGCCCACTCCAGTAGACTTGTAAGATACCAACATGAAGACTGAAGTCAGTAAATAATAATAAATAATGGCAGACATTTGAATTTCAGACTTCACATCCTTCAGAATATGTATACTAATGCAAAACGTGTTATTCTATCAACTATCTGAGTTTACAGGAGCAATATTTAAAATCTATTCCTTTTTTTTGTAGGGGTGCCTTTGTCCTAGCATTATTTTTGGCTTCGTCCAGATTTCTTGCTCTGACAGATTGAGAGGTATGGCACCTGGGGGCTCTGTGCTCACATCTCACCAGTGTGTTTAACCCCCCACACACAAATCTGAACTAAAAATAAGCACTCTCTTAACCTCTTGAGCTTCGCTATGGTAATTACTTCACTCAACGGGTTTGTGGCCTTCCATCTCATAATTATTCGTACACACCCCTCGAAGTACAACTTCCTGATAACTTATATCCTTTGTTTATACTAGGGCTTTACATGATTTTCTCTCATTTTAGATACTGTTAGTTTGCAACTAATGTATTTATAAGTAAATAACACCCCTTCAGTATGGAACTGCAAGGAATGTGCACCTTTTAAGACTTCAAATGGGGAACATTCCTCATGATGAGGTACACATCTGAAAGGTAGGCTTAACAATATAATTTGCCAATGACCTTTGTTAATAACAGCAGCCACTAACTGGTCTGTTACAAGCTTTAATTTGGTGTTGAATCGATACTACTGATGTTCAAATGTATAAAACAAAATTACAGATAACAGCCCTTCCCTATCACTGCAGTAACCTCCCAAAAGACATTTCAGACATTTTTAAGTTTATCGAACTTGAAGAAAGTAAAAGAAACAGGTGATAAATTTGCATAATAACAGCAATGTGCAAAACTATAAAACAATCTCAGCTGTGACCTCCTTGGTGAACATTAAATCGACAATCCCCTCTATATTCTGACAAGTTGATAAAAAACCAAATCCCCCTTTATCTGCTTCTTCTACCCAGTTACCATCCCAATCCAATCAGTGTAAAGGCAGTAATATACACTGATATAATACACATAAAGTATTTTGAATAACCATGTACAATGAAAGAAGAAATAATAAAAACCTAAAAAATAAAAACGCAGTACATGCCTCTCAACTGTCCAGATTTTTACCTCACATTTCTGGTCTGATCTCTTCCTGCTAAACCTTTGTGTTTTCAAGCAAGTCATTGAAGACTGAAGTCACTAAATAATGGCAGATGTTTGAGTTTCAGACTTTGTATCATTCAGAAAATAAATATTAATCCAAAACCTGTTTTTGTAGCAACTTTCTAGATTTATAAGAGCTAGTTTATAAAAATCTGTCCCTGTTTGAGGCCTTTGTCCCCTCCCCCTCCCATTGTTTTTTGGCTTTGTCCAGATTTCTTGTAATAAGAGACTGGGACTGAAACACATTCTATTATTGTACCAGAAATAGTTAACACTGACACATTTCAGGAAATAATGTTATAAATAAAACACCATAAACTGATATGGTGTTATAAAGCAGCGAAATGTATTGTAAGTGATCATGCTTTTAGTGTAAGAGTCTGGCATTCTCCCTGGCTCTGTCAACTGTTGCTCCTAATTTTGTGTAATATTTTTGGTCTGACCATATAAAAATTGTGGGTTTTATGGCACAGCAAGGAGAATTAAAGTCACTAAAAATGACATACGTTTGAGTTTCAGAGTTTATATCCTTCAGAAAATGTACACTAGCACAAATCTAGCTACTTTCTAAGTTTATAAGAACAATATTTAAAATCCCCCCCATTATTTCAGGCTTTGTCCATTCTTGTGTTAAGCGGTTGAGAGGTATGAATCACGTACCCCCCCCCCCACATTCTTTATCTTTTAATCTTGGTGATGCGCTAGTTACTTGCCCGATTGTTAACGATAAGTTAGGTAAACTTAACTATTGTAACATGTTAGGCATAAAAAAAAGTAAATAAATTGTTACAGGTTTCTTTATTTGACAAAATACAAGTTAAGCTACGTTGGTTTAGTCAGTAAGTACCACTGACATTTCAAAAGTGTTGTCCTTGTGTGTGTGCGCGAGCCAGTGTGAATTTTTTTTTTTTTTGCTTTTTGCCAGTTA